>NW_026704869.1:0-111966 GCF_012432095.1 Onychostoma macrolepis
TCTATCTCTATCTCTCTCTCTATCTATCTATCTATCTATCTATCTATCTATCTATCTATCATCTATCTATCTATCTATCTCTATCTATCTATCTATCTGACTTCCCTTCTATGTACTATTACTAACCCAATCAAACTCATCTATCTATCTATCTATCTATCTATCTATCTATCTATCTATCATCTATCAGACTTCCTTCTATGTACTATTTCTAACCCAATCAAACTTATCTATCAGACTTCCCTTCTATGTACTATTTCTAACCCAATCAAACTCATCTATCTCTCTATCTCTCTCTCTCTCTCTCTCTCTCTCTCTCTATCTATCTATCTATCTATCTATCTATCAGACTTCCCTTCTATGTACTATTTCTAACCCAATCAAACTCATCTATCTCTCTATCTCTATCTCTCTCTCTCTATCTATCTATCTATCTATCTATCTATCTATCTATCTATCTATCAGACTTCCTTCTATGTACTATTTCTAACCCAATCAAACTCATCTATCTCTCTTTCTCTCTATCTCTATCTATCTATCTATCTCTCTCTCTCTCTCTCTCTCTCTCTCTCTCTCTATCTATCTATCAGACTTCCCTTCTGTACTATTTCTAACCCAATCAAACTCATCTATCTCTCTATCTCTCTCTCTATCTATCTCTCTATCTGTCTCTCTATCTATCTATCTATCTATCTATCTATCTATCTATCTATCTATCTATCTATCAGACTTCCCTTCTATGTACTATTTCTAACCCAATCAAACTCATCTATCTCTCTCTCTCTCTCTCTCTATCTATCTATCTATCTATCTATCTATCTATCTATCTATCTATCTATCTATCTATCTATCAGACTTCCCTTCTATGTACTATTTCTAACCCAATCAAACTCATCTATCTATCTATCTATCTATCTATCTATCTATCTATCTATCTGACTTCCCTTCTATGTACTATTTCTAACCCAATCAAACTCATCTATCTATCTATCTATCTATCTATCTATCTATCTATCTATCTATCTATCTATCATCTATCTATCTATCTATCAGACTTCCCTTCTATGTACTATTTCTAACCCAATCAAACTCATCTATCTATCTATCTATCTATCTATCTATCTATCTATCTATCTATCTATCTATCTATCTATCTATCTATCTATCAGACTTCCCTTCTATGTACTATTTCTAACCCAATCAAACTCATCTATCTATCTATCTATCTATCTATCTATCTATCTATCTATCTATCTATCTATCTATCTATCTGACTTCCCTTCTACGTACTATTTCTAACCCAATCAAACTCATCTATAGTGTAATGACCATATATATCCAGCAGAGGCCCATAGAGAGCCATTCATTTTTCTGGAAGTGGTCAACTGCTCCTCTCACAACTTTTCTGATATATATTTGGTAATTATATATTGAAAAATTATAAAATACATTAAAAACAGTATTTTTCCCAAAGGTTAGAATTAATTTTTGTTTGTTTGATGTATTTTGAAGTGCTCGCTTTTGCAATAATGCCACAAAAAACTTTTTTTTTTTTTAACATAAATGTAAATAAAATCAAAACGAAGAAAAAAAAAAAAACTAAACTAAAAAACAACTGCAATAAGCAGATATGAATGGCGGGTATGTGTGTAAGAGAGTGTGTGTGTACGTACGTGAGTGAGTATGCTCGTTCCACATTGCATTTGTGCTCTAGTATCAGACTTCGATTTTGTTGTGTGGACATTTTCAGATTTATGCAGAATTTATTGATTTTATTTGCCAATTTCTATAAAATGCTCTTGTTGCAGTCACACGTGTGTTTTTGTATGTGTGTGTGCGTCTTTTCTACATTGCATTTGTGATCTAGTACCAGGCCTTCATTTCTGTGTGAAAATTTTCAGACCTATGCTAGATTTATTATTATTTTTTGACAAATTAAAAAAAATATATATATAGATTTTTTCGTATTTCCCATTCATTTTCAATTTTCAAAGACCATATTAGTAAAAATAAATAAAATAATACATACCTTCAGAACAACCGAATCAGGCCCTTTTTTATTATTTTTAATGTGAATACAGATAGAAAATGTTGAAAAGTCACAAAATCTTATTCCACTGAGATGAAGGGAAACATTTTTTAACTAAAGAAAGTTGATTGAGGTCATACTGACCCAATACTATTTCTAATCCATTCAAACTCATCTATCTAATGTTTCTTATCTATCTATCTATAATCTGACTTCATCTATCTATCTATCTATCTATCTATCTATAATCTGACTCTATCTATCTATCTATCGATCTATAATCTGACTCTATCTATCTATCTATCTATGTGTCAAACTTTAAGCTTTTAAAACTACTTTAAACTTCAAACTATTTCAGACTGAAACCCATCAAATTTAAAACTTTTAACATTTTTCAAACTTAAACTTTTTAAACTTCTTAAACTTTTTTAAAACTTTTCAAACTTTTTTAACTTTTCAAACTTTCTGGTCCGTCTTTCTCAAGCCAACTTAAAGTTTGTCTCGACGAACTTTCCTATCTAGTTATTAATATCGTTGCTGTTGATATATACCTTCATTATGTGGTCTGCAGTAGATCAGCCAGTAGAGCAGGAGTGCAGATCCAGATGCAGATATACAGAGAATCAACACCATTATGTGTGAAACAGAGAAACCTGTCAAACATTGACATAGCTATTGTAAGATGTGGACTTCCACATGTATGTTATATCTATGCTGCCCACCAATGTTCTGGCTGAAATTTATTACTCAGTTAATTGAAAAAGACACTTTTTGCTCCATAATGGCATCAATCAGCAGGGGAAAACTGCTGAAGCTGTAACTCACCAAACTTTAACCCTCAATAATAACAACTTGAGTAAAAAATAAATATATAAATCCCATGATAATAATAAGATGGTTTGAACTACAAGACACATTATAACATCTTCATCATTTTTGTTTTGTGTTGTTTTTTTTCTGAGGTCATGGGTCTTTATACTTTTGATGTAACATCATGTAATAGATGTTTACATTTACTTATATTACTGTATAGCAAATCTATTGCCAGGTGTATTTGTCACCCAGTATTAATATATTCTTATTATATTGTCAAATAAAAAGATTTTACCAAGATAAAGTGGGTAGCATTTAACTGGGCATGTAACATGGCTGTCAACTTATTTAGCTGTGACTCACCCAGTTGCTCCAGTTCTACCGTTGCATTGGCTGAAAGTCCTCCAGCAAACACTTGACACATGTAAACTCCTTTATCCTCAGTTCTGATGCTCTTCAGTCTGAGAGAGAAGTTTCCTTTGGGGATTTCAGCAGTGAAGAACTCAGCTCTGTCTCTGTATCGCTCATCTGATGAATCTGATAAAGTCTCATTGTTTTGGTAGAGCAGAACCAGAATATATCCATCTGTTTTCCTCCAAGAAACCTCTTCAATGTGTTCAGGTGCGATGTGAGAGTCTACAGAGCAGTTCAGAGTGACGTCCTCACCCACAGACGCAGATATGGACTCATCTGATCCTGATACTAGCAAACGCTCTGAAAGAACAAAAATATAAATTAAATATGAGCATCAAATGTTTTAATGAAATACTAGACTGAATTTCTATTAGAAGTAATTGGATTTTTACTTACCAAGATATTTTATTTCAACCACAATCTCACCAGAATCCTGCTGACTGTGAACAGTACATGTGTATCGTCCCTCATCTTCAGCTGTCAGATTGTCCAGACGGAGGGAGAAGTTTCCATGTTGAATCTGATCAGTAAAGAAATGAGCTCTATCATGATAATCCTGCTGCTGGGACTCTGCTCGACTCTCACCATCTTGATAAAGATGAACCAGAGTCTCTGAGTCTGTTCTTCTCCATTCCACCTCCAGACCCTGCATTAGTAAGAGTTCATCAACATAACAGGGCAAAACCACTGAAGATCCCAGAGGAGCAACCAGAGGACCAGAGGGACCACGCACAACCAACCCTAAAACAGAGACAGAAATTATGCTTGCTTGTAGTTTGTTCTAGTGTAAATGGAAACATACAGAGATAATTATCATTACTGACATGATTAAGTATCTACAGTATGTAAAAGTGTGCATAGTAATTCATTAGGTTCTTCTTAAAAATAAATAAATAAATAAATTATTAATAATAATACAAAAGGTTTCTTTCCCATGTTATCCTTGCAACAAAATAAATTCTATTTGTGATATCACATATTTTTAAACAAATTGTGGTAATGAGAGTTCAATAGAGTTCAGCTGATTCTCCACATATAGCGCGATCTGAACCCTAAACACGTTTTGTCAAAAAAGCCGGTATTGCCCACTTTAAGGCATCGCGAGTTCACGTTTTACTGCAGAAGCCTTGTTGTTTTTGAACAGAAGCCGATAAGTCAATTTTAGCGAATCAGCGCGCTGTATTCAGGTCAGGTGACAAGGCTACTTTCACTTTGAAAAGACGTGCTAGCTGAGAGGAGTTTAGTCAAAGCTGACTAAAAGTGATCGAGGATGGATAATTTCGACGAACTTGATGAACCTGTGATATCTTCTTCAGGGCATAAAAGGAAAATAAAAGCTTAAACGTTTTCACGGAGCCTTGCAAAAGCAGCACGTTACAATGGTGAGGAAAAGCCAAAGTCCCTTTAAGGGTATTCTAGTCTTTGGAAAAGCTCCGTGTATTGCGTGTAATCACATCCATACAGTCTATGATCACAACAACAACAACGTTGTCAGGCATTTACATTGTCATCTGAGGAGATTACAAAGATTAAACGAGTGTTTTTTTTAAACTCTAAAACATGAAATGTGGAGTTATCTGCTTTTGCTATTAAACAAACTTTTAATATAAAAAACATACTTTTATTTAACTTTAATTTTGTAATCTACCTGTATTTGTTTAAGTTATTATTACTTAATCAAAACAACCCAACTGCAGTTTGATTGATATTACTTGGAATGCGCAATAAATAAATTAAAAACAATTTTTAAAAAAACAAAAAAAATGGAGTTATTGGTTTTTGCAAATGAACTCTCCATATTATGTATATAGTTGTATAGCTGATCAGATCAGGCAACCAGGAAATATAACCTGAGAAAAACAAAATGCTTCACAGTAAAATGTGTGTTAAAAATACATCCACAGGTGCACCATTAGAGGACTATTAGAGTACTATGACAGAAGAAATTAATAAAAGCTGTGGATAGAAATCTCATTGTCATGTCTCAAATAAATTAAGAAATTTAAGTGCTAAAAGCTAAATAAATCAGAAACACGTTCACTGCATAAAAGGGAGATTCATTTAAATTTGCTCTTAATATTTATATTTCATTTTAACACATGACACAAACTATAGAAATTATGTAGTGACCAACATTTGACAAATGAAACAAATTTTGTGTAGTGTGTTTCCACGTTGAACATAATTAAATTGATAGTTCATTTTGTGCTTTTTTTCTCCAGAATTAGCATAAAGAGAAAAATATTATACATACCATCAGATATAACTAGAAGAACAGCCGCAAAAATGAACGTAAACAGGTCCATGTTCAGCTGAAAATATTATTTGATTGTCAAAGTGAAGGTCTATGAGCATATGTTGAAACTTGATTTACTTTCTTCCTTTTAGTAGAGAAAGATCTGATGAACTGCAGCTAATCCTGACGAACCAATTCTGATTAAGAAAAAGAAATGAAACAAAAGTGTTAAGATGTTTTACCTTCAGCATAATATGAAATCTGTCTCTGAAAATACCTAAATGCAACACAAAAATAAATCACTATTGAAACAGACAACAGTTACTGTAGACAGGAGTTATTTGTCACAGCTTGGTAGCAAAATAAAGACGGGCACAGGATCTAAATGCAGTACATTAGTGTTTATCAAACAAAAAGATCTCTGGAACAGGTCAAACAAGAAAAACTAAAACAAAACCAAACAGAACAGAACATTATGTGACAATAAGTCCAGCAGAGGGAGGTGGCTTAGGTTGGGGACGCAGAGCCGGGATGCTGGACAGCCTGAGCCAGGGCAAAGAGAAAGCTGGGTGAAGACCGAGGCAGCAGGAGCCAGGGTGGAGATGAAGGTAGAAGCAGCCAAGCGGAAGGCGGAAGAGCCCCACACAGAAGTACCAGTGCGCAGGCCCATGGCAGAGCCGAGGGAGGAGCCATGGTGGAGCCTTGCCAGGCAGAACCAGGGAACGATGGACTTTAGACAGTGTGGAAAGTGGAGACCGAGTTGGAGCTGAAAAGCTGTAGATACCGGGGACACTGAAGGTCCTGGAGACCAAGGCAGAGCTTCAGCACTGAACGACTGAGGTGGAGCCAGGGCGCCAGAGGACTGAGGTGGAAGCGGTGCGACCGAAAACCAAGTCAGAGCTGAAGGAGGAAACTGACGGGTGGAGGGACAGGTCACAGACGAAGACCCGTAAGTCCATGGCAAAGTCAGAGTGATGACTGACCAAGGCAGAGCCAGAGGGACGAGGAAGCCCACTGCAGCCATAGGGTTGACAATCCCAGGTGGAACCGAGGGAGCAAGAGTGAAGGAGCTCATCACAATTGGAGATGGTAAATGGGGAACCATTCCGGAGGAGTATCCACTCCACATACTCCATTAAAGTCCCTAGAGGCTCATTTCTGGCCAAGCACAATCTTGTCTTTGCGTTGAGTCTTGTCCAGAAAAGCACACACAGTCAGTCATCATCATAAGGGACGAGATGGTGAAGGTCCAGAAATTCCTGTGTGTGCCTGTGACTCCTTCCCCAGTTAGAGGAGATGGATTTTCTTTGCTGCTAGATCCATTTTGAGGTCAGTTCTTCTGTCACAGCTTGGCTGCAAAATAAAGATGAGTGCAGGATCTAAACGCAGCAAGTCAAGTCACCTTTATTTATATAGCACTTTATACAATACAGATTGTGTCAAAGCAGCTTTACAGTGTAAAACAGGAAAATAGTGTGTCAATAATGCAAACAAAATTCAACTCTGCTGTAAAGCAGCTCTAAAAAAAGGATAACAGTAAACTAGTAAGTTTTTCAGTTAAAGTCAGTCCATCGTTAATTCAGTGATGCCATCTCCAGCTCAGTTCATTTCTCTACGGTGTCTGTGCAATTTAAATCAACAATTTTGCCAAAAGTTAAGGATCACCAACTAAGTAAGCCAAAGGCAACAGTAGCGAGGAACCAAAATGTGTCATGTGACACACAGCAGCCACAACAGCACTTATGTTTTATTTATTTTTTCCTTTTTATTCGAAACATTCCCAAAAGCATTAACTATATCATGAAATATCTTGATTCTCACCTTTATAGATTATGTTAGTGGATCTATAGTGGGTGATGGTCAAAGTAACCTAATAATGTAATCTATACTATGCATAAAAACCTGTCTGTTTATTTAATTAACAGATATGGGTGTCATACCATAACATATTTTTAAATATGACTGACTTTATTATTTAATGTAAATTTAACATTGAAAATGGGAATAAAAACATTGTAAGTTAGGCTACAAATCATAACACTTTCATTGTACAGAAAGACAGCAAAGAACATTTTCACTGACAGTTTAGAGTCCAAGCACTCTCAAAAACTCCCATTAAAATCTCTGAAGCTGTTTACACTATGAAATGAATATCTTACTTACACAGATTCTTACACATATTTGCACTTTGTTGTTTCTTACGAGAGAATTCGCCAGAAAGAGGTATTCAGTCAGCAAGGACTGAAGAAAACACGGCATTTTAGGATGACTCATTTGAACGCCTCTGATTGGCTACTGCATTCATAAGCTCAACAGAATCGTGTGTGATTGGTTATAATGCAGCACTGTACAAACGCGAATGCAGATTTGAATTTAGCAGCTGATGATATGCATTGAACGTTCCAATCACGCCGGTGTGATTATAGAAAATATTAATCGACTATGTTTTTGTCTTTTGGAAGCTGCATTCAAAATCCACTTGGCTCAAAATTCTGAGGGGGCACGTGCCCCCTCACTTTGAATGGGCATGACGCCTCTGGATTCAAAGTCAATCATGAAGAAAATTTTGTGACGAGAAAAGATCCTGCAGCATTCAAGATATAAATATAGATACTTGAACTGATAAATGTCATTCTGACATTTTTTAAATATAACTTAATATTGCAGATATGCAATTGAAATGAGTCATTAAAACCTGCTCCCCAATAAATCTTGGTTGAAAACAGACTTCTGCTGACTGTAAACAGTATATGTGTATGGTCCCTCATCTTCAGCTCTCAGGTTGTCCAGACGGAGGGAGAAGTTTCCATGTTGAATCTGATCAGTAAAGAAATGAGCTCTATCATGATAATCCTGCTGCTGGGACTCGACTCTCACCATCTTGATACAGATGAACCAGACTCTCTGAGTCTGTTCTTCTCCATTCCACCTCCAGACCCTCCGTTAGTAAGAGTAAAACTACTGAAGATCCCAGAGGAGCAACCAGAGGACCAGAGGGACCACGCACAACCAACTCTAAAACAGAGACAGAAATGACATAAAACTTGTCTTGTACTGTCTTTTAATTTAAATGGACACATACAGTGCTAGTAGAGATTATCATCATTATATATGAGTAATGTTGGTGCTTCCTCAAATCTAAAAATTCTTACAATATTTATGCTTAATGTTCACAAGCAATCTGTTCATAAGACTGTTTTGTTTAAAAAAAAAATGTAGTAAAGCTAGGTAAATTTGGAAATGAGGTTTCAAAGACAAAAACACGGCATGACATAAAACACCAAAATCTGTAATTGTGAGAAAAGATCAAAAGACCAAAACAAAAAAAACAAATTTCCTGTAAATCTACGATTACTACAAAAACTTTAATTTTCATATAATGCGCAGGAAATCTGTGAAGGAGTTTGGTGTTGTGAAAGAGATCACAGTTTAGCAGATCCTATTTGTTGAGACCTTCACTACAACGATAAACTACTGTAACATCTGGTTTACTAACACTACGAATCACAGACTACGCGAGAAACCTAGGAAACGGAAACTACAAGAATTCATCTTTATGATCAGAAATTAGCATATTAAAATAAGAGAAATAAATCAGAATAAGAGCTGTGGATGCAAATCTAATTCTTGTCTCTAAAGTAAATCAATCAAGAAAACTGCTGAAAGCTGAACAGATCAAATATGTTGAACATGACGAGTAAAGCAGGAGAGATTTTTGTTTTAAGCTGCTCTTTATATTTACTGATTATGACACACCACACATGCAGTACCTTCATCAATTAAACGTTGTAAAGAAATTCATACATTAGCACAAACTCTTTTCAAGCATTTGTACTTAAGCCTAGATCAGATAAATGTTAAAGCTCCTGAGCAACAGTTTGCATACAGGCTTAAATTGGACAATTAAAGATGTGCCTTGTCTTCCGAATCAGCTTAAAGAGAGAAAGACATATAAACATAAGTCCATCATTTCTGAACATTATAATCTCTTTGGATCGTCCAACATTAGATTTAGGGAATGATATGGTGCATGAAGACAGCATGTTTAAACAACACCTACAGTAGTCCAGATAAACCAGTTACGATTTAACAGAAAGAAAGGAATACATGAATTTTAATGACACAATGCTGCATTCTGTTTAATTTGTGTTAATTTTTGCAAAAACTTTTTATATATATATATATATATATATATGTAACAAAGTTGATTCTTTAGTAACTGCACATTCAATATCGGCTTTTGTCTTATTTCAATGCATGTTCCAGAAAGACATTGCTTGGAATAATTGTATAGCTAATTATATTAGATACAATAATATTAAAACTTTTAAATTTATACCAAAATGAAATATGTAATTGCTCCAAGCCTCTGTAGCTAATTCCAAAATGTCAATTTAGAGCTAGCAACTGAGGATTGAGCCATTGATAATGAGTTATCATCACATGGATCTATTACTACATGAATACAGAACTAAGGAAACACTGGCCTGAACACTGTTCAACTGCTTTCTGACCCACCACATCTGTGCTCTAGATCAGCAGATGAACCGAACTTTACTGCAGTTCTTAGAGAAATATTTCAATCAGCATAAATGTTACCACAATTTAAAATGATCACAAATAAACATCCGGCATATGATTCAAGTTATATATAAAATATCTTTTAAAAAGAGCTGACAGTACAAAATCATCTGCATTACAGTGAAGAACACTGCATTTCTCACTGTCAATGCTCGAGAGTTTGAGTCTTTTTTTTCCCTTATTGCTGATCATGTTTGTGATTCCACTGAATCCAGCAGACGGTCCTCTGTCCTATCAGCCTCATGATCTTCAGTGTTTAGGAAAGGTTTCATTTCATGTGATTCTGCTGTGTTCTGCTTCTGCTTTGATACATTGGCTGGAGTTTCATCAGATCCTGCTGCATCCTGAGTTCAGAATAAAGGTGCGATCGGTCATTTTGCATGAGGGTGAAAGACTTCCCCATACAGATTTCAAAATTGTT
Organism: Onychostoma macrolepis; assembly: GCF_012432095.1. Taxonomy (NCBI): domain Eukaryota; kingdom Metazoa; phylum Chordata; class Actinopteri; order Cypriniformes; family Cyprinidae; genus Onychostoma; species Onychostoma macrolepis. Next base: position 10,495 of record NW_026704869.1, read on the forward strand.
TGTATCAAATAAAGGAGACAAACAGTTTTTTTTTTTTGTTGTTGTTGTTTTTTTTTTTTTTTTTAAATCATGTTTTAAAAAAAATTTACCATCTTGAATATTTTTGACTTATTTTTAAATAAACAAAACAATTCTGATACTAACCCAATAATTCTGATACTGTGATCCAGCAACTGGAGTTCGAAAAGACCTTATTGTCTTCTGTATTCACAATAAGAATTTAAATAGATATTTTCACAATCATATAATTTCAATACTTCATCTCAGATCCCTTTATTATTACAGACTTTGTTTTGAGGAAGCAGTTCATTACAGCTGACGAATACTTGTTGCGCTCACAATGACGTGTGTCAGTAAAAATATAAATACTTCTATTATATCAGCCAGAGAAACGTAATGATAAAATTACTGAGTGCATCTTTAATATGAAGTGAAATGCCTCCTGATATTGCAGTTTATTAAATATGATTTACATTAAATATGGTACATATCATATTTAATTATTGACACTAACCTGACATGATTGCAGACACATTTTGATCCCCGTGTGTTCAAAGAAAGAAAGTAGAGGAAGTTATTTAGAGGCTGAACAGGGACAAAACACATCAGATGGCACATTAGCTGACTCATGGATTTAACTAAGACAAAAAAAATAATGAAAAAACATCATTAATTGACTTAGACCTTAAATGCAACTGACTAAAGTTCAGTTTGTACTCACAAGGTTCGAACACAGTAAAATCATCAGAAATACAGTAAAGAGGATTTCAGAGGAAAAGACGACAACTCTCAGATCACCAACTGCTCCATCACCATTAACTGAGGATGAACAAGAGTATTTTCTTTACAATAGACACTTCTACTTTAATAGTACCTCCAAATTATTATAAGGCTTTATTGAAGTATTGTTGCTAGAAATTATGGAAATGAAAACAATTTGATCATAATAACTTGAAGCTGATTTATGCCTCACAGTAAAGTATTACCTGATATATTATCTTATAATATGTTACCATAGACTTAATGTAAATTGCTTAATATAATCAGGCACTGTATGATGTTCAAGTGTTCGCTCACCTGTTTTCAGTATCAGTTCAGTCAACAGTGTAACTGAGTTCAGTACAACAACACCAACTGATACAAACACATACACAGGGACAACACGGTGAAGATCTGTAAGATCAAATGCAGTTTAATGTCAAGATTTATAATTATAAAAATGAATTATTGCAACTTCACATCTTTTGATTTAAATCATTCTTCTAGTAAATGTATCCTCTAGTGTCTTCTATATAACTTCAATGAACTTTTGATAAATAATTCATTGTGACACAATTATGAAGATGATCAGAACAGATGATTAATACTGTACCCCATTTAAATGACCATGTGAAGTTTATTAATGCCCAGAGTAACTGCAGAAACGCAATCATACAGGCCCATCCAATACGATCTGAACATCAACAAATACATCAGATATGAGTAATATTTTCTTTAATGTATCTGTTAATTAATTGACACACAAACCTTTATCATCTTTAGTAACTTACAGCATAAATGTAAGATATGCTTGGAAGAAGTTTCAGTTCCTAATGTAATATTTTTTATTATTATTATTATAGTACCTTTTTCTGTTCCCAGTGCTATGAAGTAGTATATATGGCATGGCTTGTGACAAAAATATTTATGGCTTTGACCTTTTGACCTTTCCCCCACCCCCACACGGCCCACCCACATAGTGACCACCCACGTCGTGTTGACCCCTTGACCCCGTTAATGAGATCCAGATGTGAGGATTGGAATGCGTGAAATTCCTACGTCATCCGGGGATGAGATATGTTGTTTGTACAAGTGTAAAACCATAAATGAGCTGTCGGGTAATGTTTTGAAGATTGTATGCTCATCCGGTGGGGGTTTGCCCATCTGTGGACCACGTGGCAACGGTATCCGGTTGCATTCTGAGGCCCGGTGTATTATGGACTCTCTCTCCGTATGGTTGTATAAAAAAGGATGAACAGAATAAATAAAACAATTTTAACAGGTCAGTTTTAAGACACAAATATATTCTGTTGGTTTTATAAAATGTAATTAAATAACACTCCTAATAATGAATTGGAAATAAATTAAAACCCTCTTGCATTTTTCCAAGAGAAAAAGATTTCCTCCTCTTGCAAGGAACCCCATTCTTCAAATGAGAGGTTTACAAAAAAATTGTTTAGTTTAAGTTGGAAAAGTCCTCTCTCTCTCTCTCTCTCTCTCTCACACACACACGCACGTGTGCGCATTCAATCGTCCCAAGTCTTATTTTCTTCTATTAAATGAAAATAAATAAATAAATTATGCAATTACACGCAATATAAAACATTTACACTAGTTTTAGGTAACAAAACATTTTGTAATGAGGAACCGGCGACGTCGAAATAAGAAAAGGGAAAACAATATATATATTTTAACAAGCCAAACGATAAGGGCCATTGTGGACCCGACACGCCCAGACATGACAAATTTCTATGTTTTATTCACATTTATTTGTATATTTGTACTTGTATCACAGAAAATGTTTCTACAATACATTATATTTAGAACCTTTAATATTTATACTGTATCATCCCCTAAACCAACCCAGCACAATAAACTTTCTTCATTTTTAAAAATTTTTTTTTTAACATTTTCATAAACATCATTTAGTATAATTTAATTAAAAAAATAATAATAATAACATTTTTAAAAAAAGCTAATTTATTAAAATGTTTTAATTTAATTTATAAAAGTACTTATGTGTACAATCATTTGGAGTATTACTACACTCCATAGACAAAATGATTTTTTACTGTACACCTACCAAAATTCTGGGTACAACCATTTTTAATAAAATATATATTTTTAAGCGGTCTGAATTATGAGGACTCAAGAAGTTTCATCATAAACCCCGTTGTCATATCAGTGTAATACCTATGTCATTATACAATTTTGTATCATGATAAGTCATATAAACAAGCACGCACTTAAACATTTCAAGCTAAAGAGACTTATCTCTATTTTAAAGAATATGGTAATAAATGATTATATATGTCATAGTAACAAACATGTTACTGAAGCAAATCATTTATCATACATTTTAAAGTATTCAACAATTAATTAAGTTCACTGAACTTATAAAACACATAATTCTCTTCTTTTAAAGAAGGTGGTAAAAAAAAAAAATAATGTGATTATAAATAACATACTGTATAAAAATAACCATTTAGTTTTACATTATTCTGCGAGCGATGATGACCATTGTCCGAATGAGAGGTTGAAGTAGGAAAAGCTCCTCTGCCCCCTTTCTCACCCTCACCCTCTTTGTTTCTCTCTCTCTCTTTCTCACGCACACACACACACACACGAGCAGCGTGCTCACATTGGTTTTATGTTTTCTGGGGATTTTGTACTGTACAAACTGTACACATCACACAATATGTTCTGCATATGCTTTACTTTTTTTTATTATTAAATATTGTTTTAAGCAATCTGAATTATGACGACTCAAGAAATTTCATTATAAATCACATCTACATTGTTATATCAGTGTAGCTTCCATGACACTATACAAATTTGAGTTCTGATAAATCATATAAACAAGCACCACATACATAAACATTTCAAGCTAAAGAGACTTATCTCTATTTTAAATAATATGGTAATAAAATGTATAGGACAGCATAGTAACATGTTACTGAAGCAAATAATTTATAATACATTTAAACATGTATTCAACATTTATTTATTGACCTTATAAAACACATCATTCTCTTCTTTTAGAGAAGATGGTAGAAAATAAAACTGATTATATATAACACGCTGTATAAAATAAACATCTACTATAGTTTTAGATGACAATATAAAAACGCCTTACATTTTTCAGAGTGCTTAGAGGTAGGCTGGATCTTTATGCAATGACGTCTATTCCACGAATGAAATGTTTCCAACAAAATAGATAAATATAAAAATAAAACAAAAAACGTTTAAGTTATAAACTTTATTAAATATAAACAAAACTCACAGATCCTCCCAGGGCTAAACATCATAGTGAAATGGATTGAATGCTTCAAGGCCCACTCAGAGACCGGGAGGAGTCTCTACGGTCCATAACAGCTCATGTGTCAAGTTAGTCTGCTACCCCTTTTCAGAGTGAACGAAGACATCTTAAAAAATGTATTATTATTATTATTATTATTATTATTATTATTATTATTATTATTTAGGTATATTCTTAAGAGTGTAAATAAGATCTTTCAAACTTAAAAGACTGTTTAGACGGAATCTTACAGGTTTTTAAATAAAATATTTTACTTATCTGTTTGCAAATTTAACCTTAATTATGATTTTTATTCAACAGTACCTGTTCAAATTTTAGTTTATCATTTAAAATTGTACTTAGTTTATTTTATTTCAATGCATTTTCCCGCTTAAAAGACTAAATAAAATGTTTCCCTATCTTAGACTATTACTAGGGTGAGCCTGTGATCTAGTTCGACGCTTATATAGTTGTACATGTTCATACTTTTTTTTTTTGGAACCGACCTTTATCAGCGTGATAAATATCATAGGCCTATACTATCAATATACTATTGGTTATCTACTGAATAATATATGTAGAAATATACAAAATGTGATGTATCCTTTTTTGAAGAGAGATTTTATAACAGGCACCAACCCTTTCCCCCGTAAAGCTCATTTAAAATGTTTGTTTAAGTCAACTACAGACCACAACACGCATTCTTTGGAGTTGTAAACTACTCTTGAATGAATCCGCACATGTGAGGAACACCTTATGCGGAGCAATGGGTCCCCTGAGAATATTTAATTACGCTTTAAAAGCACAGAACAAGCTAAATGAATGTCAGACGGTATGAAAATACCTACATTGTTAAAACCTATCTACAATACAGTATGTATTAAACATATGCTTTGTTGTTAAGACTGCTTATTAATAGTGGTAATACTGATGTTAAGTTTTAACGGTTCACAAGTCTCATAAATCTATATCATTTTCATTTATTCATTTATTACTTTTCTTATTTTTACAAAGGTTTCAATTCCTAGTAAATATAAGGTCAAAACATGATATTACAAAAGAAATCATGTTGACAAACGTGGTTGTTGCAGTGTTTTTAAAATTGGATTATTTAAAAAAATTATCCAAACAGATCCACACACACACACAAACACACACACACACACACACACACACGTATGATGACGTCATTCAGGAAGGTCAACAGTTTAGGTCGGCATATGCAAGTTTTCAAACTTTTTTTTTACATTTTTTTTTTTTACTTCACCCCAAAATCATTTATTTCTATAATACTTGCTGATTTTAAAGCATAAACTTACTTTAAAGTTTGAATAAAAGGTTACCAAATATAGTTTCATACCCGTTGTGTTCTAACAAAATCATTAATCGGTTCTCTTTGTTTTATACGATTTACTTTTATTACTGCACAATGGTTCCCACTAGTCTGCTAAATATGTGGTCAATACACGAGGAAGTGAGAATCAGGCTACAAAATAAGTTTGACACAATGTTTTTAAGAAAGGCAATTTAATTATTTTATTTTTATTTTATTTTATTTCTTCTTCTTTTTTTTTGAAAATACAACTAAATCAGATAACAGATTATTCTTTTTGACAAACTTACATTTCAAATAATTTTTCCCCGAGGTGTTCATTATCCGAGTGGAACTGCTCTTATTTCCCAATACAGGGGTCTAGATGAAGCTTCTTAACTGAACAAAGAAATCGCATTTCACATTCATTCAACATATTTCATTCAATATTTTTGCTCGTGTATCGTGGTTTCATGCCTTTGTCTAACGCTTTAGATGCATCAGAATGCGGATTTTTCACCATCCAACATGAAATTAAAGAGGTGTATCAGCCGAGCTTGTTTCAACTTACCATTTAGGTTATTATTTTTACTCACATAGATATAGAACAGATATAGAATAAACCTTAATATCCATGCTTTTCCCCTACGGACCCAACAAGGGCTATGGGGGCACAGTTGTAAATTCCTAGAGGTCTAGTTACTCAGAAAGTGTATACATCATATAAGAAAAGGGTCATAATGCAGACAGAATACAGAAAAAATCTATTGTGACTGACATTTTACTAAGTCAGATGATCAGGATTATGGATGACGTTGTTTTTGTTTGCTGGACTGTATATGTCATTACAATGACTGTAGGTGAGGCCTTCTCTCTCTTAGAGCAGTCAGCAGTCAGTGTTAATAGAAATAAATGAAATTAAGAAAATTTCGACTTGAGAGCGTTTGACTAAGTCGGTATTACTTTTTAGGACAATTGTCCATCTCCATATCCGTAGGATGATAAGTCTTGCTGATTTACACATACAACCGAAACATTTCTCACCATCAAGCTCAAAGCTTTTTTCTTTACGTCACTATGAAGATATTCACATTTTATTTGTCATACCAACGACTCGTTTCTTTCAAAGTTTCCGTTTGCTTTAAAAAATTAGGCCTATGCGTACTACCCTTCGGTCATAAGCATAAGCATCTGCCTCTTGCTAACATTTTTCTGTTTTGTCCACTTTTGGCGGATTTGGTAGAGGGACTATGTCGACTCGTTGTAATGTGTCCGCAATTAAGAACCATAACATTAAACTACATGCCCATGAAAAGGTCACAGACGTAGTCTTTTATACAGGAAATATGTTTGCACAACAGAAATATGTATCGGTATAACAAATACCTAATATTGAAATACTCTATTCTAAATATATTTAATGTTTTTAGTTTTAGTGTTGATTTTGACAGCCTACCCCAATAGTTGATACCACTCTATACTTTTTTCATTGTTTTGTACAGTTTTTAGATGAAGACCATCCTCAGAGTTTGGTCAATCATGCAGCGAGTGAAAACGAGAACAAATGCAGTATAAGATAATTAAAGGAAAGTCAAGATATCTCTCAGTTTTAGGGGTACTTACCAGGGACCAGTCTGGTGTGTGAAAGAGTTAAAACAATCATTTGTGTTTGTGGTGTTAGACCGTATTGTTCTTATTGTCTCTATAAAGATTTGTACGTTTATATACATTTATGAACGCTGTTACAGAATTTGTCTTAGTGACATGCAATGGAATATTTTATTAAAAGATAACGCAGAGGACTGATTGAGTAACACTCTGTCAAGGGTTCGTCCAAGTAACGGAAACCTGGAACTTTGTCGTAATTATTTAAAAAATACATATAAGCATCATGCCTGCCACTTTTGTAACTGACTAAAAAAACGAATATTTTAAGCTAAACAAACATTTGCGATTGTGAAAAATTAAGAGAATTAAGACGTGTTAAAAACTGCTGACCGCATGTTTTCTTACAGAAGAGCAGACAGACATGACAACGCTCATTTACAGTTGTACCTGTTTCCTGGAACAAAACTAAAAGGCAGACGCCTAAAACACAACGACTGAATAAAAACGGACTGAATCATCGCTTTCGTTTAAAACAACAGTGATTTATTAAAGTCACGTTTAGAGACGCGTACAAAGAAAATATTGCTTCCACACCATCTTCAAATTGTAATGCGTAACTGTATGCGCTCTAAATGAAATAGATGTACATGTAACAGTGAAATAGTAAGATTGAGGCCTTGTGTCGCGTGGCCTCTTTGTAGACAGACCGGTAATATGTATACCACAATCTCCGTTTAAACACTCTCTTGACTTTCCTTTAATTATCTTATACTGCATTTGTTCTCGTTTTCACTCGCTGCATGATTGACCAAACTCTGAGGATGGTCTTCATCTTTTTTCTGAGTGTATTTTTATACTGTTTAAGTTCTTTACAATATTGATGGCGTAAATCTGCATTATTTGGTTGTCTATGTTTTTGATTTGATAATAGTCTTAATTTTTTCCTTATGGTTTTACAGCTTAAATCAAACCATTTTTCATTTTCTTGTGTGGTTTTATGGATTTTCTTAGAGGATGTGAGGTTAGATAAATTTGCCAAATATTCAAATATATAATGTATGTTCTCTACAGCTAAACTGACACCATCTCGATTGAGAGGATACATTCTGCCTAGAAAGTTGTCTATAAGTAGGCATACTTTTGGATGGCCAATTGCTGTCACATATTTTTCTGTGCTGTTTTGTGCCCATCTGTAATTCTCTCTAATGTTGTACAGCTTACTGGGCTGTGAGTGTATGTTCGTATTTGTTGTCCTTTTTAGGTAAACAGTACTTTGACTGTGGTCTGATAGGGGTGTTAGTGGTTTGACTGTGAATGCTCTGAAAGAGAATGGATCTAGATCTGTGATCCTGTAATCAACTGGTGAGCAACCATGAAATGAACTATAGGTGTACCTTCCAAGAGAGTCCCCTTTCACCCTGCCATTGACGAGGTACAGACTGAGGCTTCGACAGAGCTCGATCAGAAGCTTCCCGTTTTTATTCACTTGGTCATCACAGTTATTTCTTGGGAAGTTTACAATGTTTTGTGGGAAGCTTTGTCCAAAAATATAGTTATTCCCGTTATCTGTGGTGTAGTCAGGAAGAGATCCTGTCCTGGCATTTAGATCTCCACAGATCAACACACTTCCCTGGGCCTGGAAGTGGTTCGTTTCACTGTGGAGAGATTCAACGATGTCCTTATTATAGTATGGAGATTCAGAGGGAGGAATATAGAGAGCGCATAAGAAAAAATCTTTAGGTGCTTGTTGATTTTGAGCCAGATATGTGATTCTTCTTTTTTAATTGTTTGGATATATCTGTCAATTTCTTGTTTGTGCCAGATTATGATGCCCCCTGAATCTCTTCCACGTGTGATTTTTTTTTTTATGTTTTCTAGAGGATAAAAATATTTCATAGTATCCTGGGGGACAAAGAGTGACTTCATCAGTTTTGCGCCATGTTTCCTGTAGTATTATTATGTCCATATATGATATGTTTTTTCTGAAATCTGAGGTTTGGGTTTTGTTACCAAAACTGAATGAATTAATACCTTGTATGTTCCACATATTGATGTTGTATGTTCTCTCTCTCTCTCTCAATTCAATTCAATTCAATTCAATTTTCAATTCAAATTGCTTTATTGGCATGACATACTTGGATACATATTGCCAAAGCATTGTACATAACAGAATAAAAAACAAATATATATCCATAAATAAACAAAACAAAATACATCCATATATAATTATATAAACATTAATGGCACTACTAATGCAGATGTGTTCACTCTTTACTTCTTAGTTTATGGCATTTATAAATATGTTGTGCAACCAAAGAGGAAATATAGGTCCTTCACCAAGTAATATTCCTAGTTTGTCATTTTCATGGAGTGACTGGAACTCAGGAATAATCTGCTGTATTTGACAGTACAGTGCGTCTCTTAAGGACGTGTATTTGTCACAGTGGAAGAGGAAGTGTTCCTCCGTCTCAACCGATCCTGATCTACATTCACTACAGATTCGCTCTTCTTTAGGTAACCACGTCTTTTTATGTCGTCCTCTTTCTATGGCCAGCAGGTGGTCTCTCTCTCTCTCTCTCTCTCTCTCTCTCTCTCTCAATTTAAATTAAATTCAAATAGCTTTACTGGCATGGCAAAAAATACATTTTGTATTGCCAAAGCATTAAGACAACAAAGAAAATGGTTTAGTGCATCTGGACATGATTTATATATTATAGCCTAACTAATAACTAATATGGAAATGTCATATATTTTTAATATTTGATGAATTTTTAATAGTGAGAATGAAAACAGTACAGAGCAAACAATAAAACAAAAATATTTTACCTGCATAGAAATTAATTCAAGAATGAAATGAAATCTACTCCTCAGATTATTGATTTAGATTCAGAAGTGTGAGTCTGAATCAATGATAGTATGATCTGATTTGTATTATGATAATCAACTTATATTAGGCTGAGTCAAGTATATTTATTATCTATTAAATATTGTTTGTTTGTTTGATTGATTTAATAGTTGTTTGCGTTGTTAATCCAAATGGTTGAATGAATTCAATGGTGTCGTGAACTTCACTTCCCACAATGCTTAGCTTTATCCCGCGGATCGTCATATCCGGAAAACAGTACAGTTATAAAGTCCAGTGTTTTTCGTTTCAGAGAAATGTTGATAAACTCATTAAATGCTCAAGAGCCCAAATGAAGGACAAGATGAGTGTCTCGTTGTCTCAGATCATCTGGAGAGTTTGTAATTTATTCATGTCAGTGTTTTTCTCGCTGGCAACTTACGTGCAGGTAAATGTTACTTTTATGTTCATTTGCATGCATTTTATGAGCTATAATTATCAAATAAAACACTCATTTATGTATATAAGAGGTGATAATTGATAATTAACAGATTAACCGCTGATTTGTTTGATTATCTTTAGATAAATGATCCGGATGCTGCTTTGTGGATGGTAAGACTCACTTTCACCTCAAATGAGAAACATTGCTGCCGCTGTAAAACGATATATGCTCCTTATATTATTTTGTGTTCGTTTCTGCAGGTTGGTTATGCTATTCCAGCTGGATTGTGTTTTTTGCTTTGCTGTCAACCACAAATAACAGGTAAGAAAATGAAGTTCTTCATGATCAAAATGAGACGCAATGCTGCCATCTAGTGTAGAAGAAATACTTCAAAAAATAATCATGGAAATATAAAAATAATTGCATTTTTTTATTCGATTTTGGTATTGTCTGATATATAAAATATACATAAAATTATTATATATTTATTTACTTCATAAAACACGATATGCAATATTTACCACATAAAGCACAATGTTTTGCATTAAAAGACAAATAAACTATATGTACAAATTTAAGTGTGTAAAAACTATTCAGAAGACACACAACTTGACTTTCAGTCTGCATGCATTTTTCACATACAAAATCCCATTTCTTGACAGCCATAAGAGATTATGGTAGATTTTAGAGTTATAAATGAAATTATGTTATACCCTTTCCAGAGTCATTATTATGGAGGAGAATGGCTGATCTGCATGTGCTTGTAGCTTCAACGTTTGGAGTCATTCTGGGCTGGAAACTCTATAAAGAGGGAATTACAGACATTTTCCAACAAGAGGAAGGAAGGTAACGACAATTCAGAGGGGTTTTGACAAAGATTCAATTACACTAGGGGAATAAAACCGCTTTAATTCATTTATTGCATAAATGTTGCTCTTAGGGAATGTTGTGGACTCATGTTGATGGTTTTCTGGCTGCTGTTGTGTCGACATTCAGGAAGGTGAATGCATTATTGTATGATTTTTAACATCCATGTTAAAATGCTGTTCTGAAGACTGTGACTCGGTACGAATGTTTTTCAGCTGAATTATGAGAGTTATTGAATGTGTGTTGTGTCCTGTAGGAGTTCTGTGGGCTCTGTCAGGGTCTGCACTGCTGTGGGAATCACAGTGTTTCCCTTCATCACATGGATCTATTACTACATGAACACAGAGCTGAGGAAGTACTGGCCTGAACACTGTACAACTGCTCTCTGATCAGATAAAACACTCAAGACGCTCTAGATCAGCACAACATACAGATCAACTGAACTTTACTAAAGTGCACTGATAATATGAGACAATCAGCAGCCATCGATCTTGAACAAAAATATTTAATAATTCAATTGTAAACACTACACACTGTAGTGCTATACAAACTTGATGATAATGCTATTTGTCTTTGTGCTCTCAATCTCCTGAATTTATCTGAAAATAAATAACAGTAGGCCTATATGTGTCATAATGCCTTTATGTAAAAAAGAAAACAAGTCATATCTGCCATCTGAAGGTTTAAATTCAGTCTCAGTGTTTCTGATGGGTCTACGTCTCTGATTTATTTATACTGTTGAGCTTGGCTTACAGCTAAAATTAGTTTTTAAATATCAAATCAACATGACATATACAAAATAAAAATGTTTTAACACAATAAAACATGCCCATTTTCAAAAACAGTGCAAAACTTTTACATTAACAATAGCTAAATAACGTCATTACACCAAACTCGGCTTGATCAATACTTATGAGATTTTGATCAAACAGTCAGTGTCATTTTTTATTTGTAGGTAGGCCAACTCGTTTTGTACAATTTCGGATGCAGACCTCGTTTCAGTTGTTCTCAAAGTATGGAACGAGTGCCATTAGACTAGTACGCAGATGAATCACTAAATTAAATATAAATTAATGTTAAAACACAGTACATTTTAATTTAATCATAATTTAAGGTTTTTTTATTTACCTGTATGTAAGCACAGTGCAGTGTTAATGTTCAGGCTGTGTATTTACAATGTTAAAGTGGCTGACAACAATAAATATATTCTCCCACATAAAAGGCTGGTCTACAGGGGACAGCTTTGGTATTCTGCAGGCATTTTACTGATTCCTAAGTTTTTATCATTCATATGTACTTCTTATTTCACTTACTTTGTATTCTAATAATAATAAATATTATTCCATTAATTATCAGGCAAGTTTAATATATGATAATGGTCCGACGGTGAGCCTGAAGTGGTGGTCCGATATCTGGAAATCTGATATTACCATGTGGGCTTTTGCTGACAGTTTGGTCCCCCCCACTTGAAAATGTCTCCTGCGCCCCTGAAGACGAGCAAAGACTTTGAATGACCTAGAGGCATTTTGCCAAGATGACTGGGCAGCTATACCACCTGCAAGAATTTTGGGCCTCATAGACAACTATTACAAAAGACTGCACACTGCCATTGATGCTTAAGGGGGCAATACACAGTATAAGAACTAATACTGATGATACATGGGGCAACTGTTTTGAGCAATGTTGCTTGGGCATTTTCCCATTAACAATGGGTAACAAATTTCTATCTGGATAGATTGGTTGTGGGCCCTGTATGTCACGTGGTTGCCCATTGATGGCAACATTGCTCAAAAAGTTGTCCAGTGTATCATCAGCCTTAGGGTATGCAGACTTTTGAACAGGGGTCGTTTAATTGTTTTTCTTTGTTGCCATGTTTTGTTTATGATTGTGCCATTCTGTTATAACCTACAGTGGAATATGAATCCCATAAAAATAAATGTGTTTTGCCTGCTCACTCATGTTTTCTTTAAAAACAACAAATTACCAATTCTCCAAGGGTATGCAAACATTTAAGTATAACTATACAAACAAGTGTGTAAAAACAATGCTCAGTATATTCAGTAAATAAAGACTTATGTTTCAGTTTGTTCTTCACACAAAACTATAATATAATCTCTGACATTATTCTATATTTTTCCTCAATTTGGCAATATTTGGCCTCAACACTGTACAACTGCTCTCTGAGTTTTCATAGTGTTTTTTATTTTTTATTTTTTTATTTGTCTTTTTTCTGTTGATCTCCTGAATTATAAACTGAATGTAAATCACAGAACAGTATGTATCCTAATGCTTTAAATCTTCAGTCTCGGTGTTTCTGATGGGTGTAAGTGATCCAAAACCAAACACTTACTGCCATCATTGACACTGTGATCTTTAGATTTAAACCTCAATCCATCAGATCCATGCAGTTGGTTATTTCTTATAGCACAATTTTTTTCTCTCTCAGCTTCATTTCTACCGTTGGAGTTGGTTTACAACTAGAATCAGGTTAAGATTGAATTCTCATCTTAAATCATTGTCAGCGCTCACAGGAATTTGAGTAAATGGTTATATAATGTCAGATAGAGAGTCTTTTTCACTTGTTGCTGATCATGTTTGTGATTCCACTGAATCAGGTGGAGTTTCTTCAGGCTTTAGTAGAGGATTCATTTCAAATGATTCTGCTGTTTTCTGGCTCTGGTTTGATCCACTGGCAGGAGATTCATAAGATTCCGCTGCATTCTGGGTTCAGAATAATGTGTGTTAATTTAATATCTAAATGGATTCCTTATACTTCAGTGTAGTTGTTTAATATGAAGTGAACAGTCTTTTATTGCAGATCGATTTTAAATCAACAAGCCATCTAAAATATATTCACCTGTGAATCCTGGTTCTGATTAAATCCAGTGACTGGAAAGTCATTAGTTCTCGCTTCTCTCTGGATAAGACATATGCAAACGGATGTCTGATTGAATATACAGGTACTGGTCATATAATTAGAATATCATCAAAAAGTTGATTTATTTCACTAATTCCATTAAAAAAGTGAAACTTGTATATTATATTCATTCATTACACACATACTGATATATTTCAAATGTTTATTTCTTTTAATTTTGATGATTATAACTGACAACTAAGGAAAATCCCAAATTCAGTATCTCAGAAAATTAGAATATTGTGAAAAGGTTCATTACTGAAGACACCTGGTGCCACACTCTAATCAGCTAATTAACTCAAAACACCTGCAAAGGCCTTTAAATGGTCTCTCAGTCTAGTTCTGTAGGCTACACAATCATGGGGAAGACTGCTGACTTGACAGTTGTCCAAAAGACAACCATTGACACGTTGCACAAGGAGGGCAAGACACAAAAGGACATTGCAAAAGAGGCTGGCTGTTCACAGAGCTCTGTGTCCAAGCACATTAATAGAGAGGCGAAGGGAAGGAAAAGATGTGGTAGAAAAAAGTGTACAAGCAATAGGGATAACCGCACCCTGGAGAGGATTGTGAAACAAAACCCATTCAAAAATGTGGGGGAGACTGCAGCTGGAGTCAGTACTTCAAGAACCACTACGCACAGACGTATGCAAGACATGGGTTTCAGCTGTCGCATTCCTTGTGTCAAGCCACTCTTGAACAACAGACAGCGTCAGCAGCGTCTCGCCTGGGCTAAAGACAAAAAGGACTGGACTGCTGCTGAGTGGTCCAAAGTTATGTTCTCTGATGAAAGTAAATTTTGCATTTCCTTTGGAAATCAGGGTCCCAGAGTCTAGAGGAAGAGAGGAGAGGCACACAATCCACGTTGCTTGAGGTCCAGTGTAAAGTTTCCACAGTCAGTGATGGTTTGGGGTGCCATGTCATCTGCTGGTGTTGGTAAACTATGTTTTCTGAGGTCCAAGGTCAACGCAGCCGTATACCAGGAAGTTTTAAAGCACTTCATGCTTCCTGCTGCTGACCAACTTTATGGAGATGCAGATTTCATTTTCCAACAGGACTTGACACCTGCACACAGTGCCAAAGCAACCAGTATCTGGTTTAAGGACCATGGTATCCCTGTTCTTAATTGGCCAGCAAACTCTCCTGACCTTAACCCCATAGAAAATCTTTGGGGTATTGTGACGAGGAAGATGCGACATGCCAGACCCAACAATGCAGAATAGCTGAAGGCCACTATCAGAGCAACCTGAGCTCTCATAACACCTGAGCAGGGCCACAGACTGATCGACTCCATGCCACGCCGCATTGCTGCAGTAATTCAGGCAAAAGGAGCCCCAACTAAGTATTGAGTGCTGTACATGCTCATACTTTTCATGTTCATGCTTTTCAGTTGGCCAAGATTTCTAAAAATCCTTTCTTTGTATTGGTCTTAAGTAATATTCTAATTTTCTGAGATGCTAAATTTGGGATTTTCCTTAGTTGTCAGTTATAATCATCAAAATTAAAAGAAATAAACATTTGAAATATATCAGTCTGTGTGTAATGAATGAATATAATATACAAGTTTCACTTTTTGAATTAGTGAAATAAATCAACTTTTTGATGATATTCTAATTATATGACCAGCGTATGAGGTTTAGGTTGAGTGTAAATCTCAAATCAATGCAAATAACACTAACCTGACAACATTGCAAACACGTTATAATAGTAGTTCGTGAAAATCTCTGATTGTGGTATTTATACATTTTCTAAAAAGAAAATACAAGCGTAGGCGGAAATAGGTCTCATATCTGATGTCTAAACTAGGACAGTATTAATAATATAACGTAAATGTCTCGAATGAAGATGACTGGTGGGATGAAGCCATGTTTTATTAAATCAAGCAAATTAGCAGAAATATGGACTTATATAAACAAAGAGACCGCAAAAAACTAGGGTGCAAAGCGCAAGGCCTAACAATTACCATTAGATGGGGAAAATACAACAAGAGCGTTAAACAAATTAAAACAAAGAATGCGCAAAGTCATGGAATTGTTCTGGTTTCAAAGCTTCACCCTATGAAAAACTTTGCGATTTATATCTCGCAGCGTTGTGACGAGGCCTAGCGCTGTTAAACACACGGATAAAGTCAAGATATCTCTCAGTTTTAGGGGTACTTACCAGGGACCAGTCTGGTGTGTGAAAGAGTTAAAACAATCATTTGTGTTTGTGATGTTAGACCGTATTGTTCTTATTGTCTCTATAAAGGTTTGTACATTTATATACATTTATACTGTTACAGAATTTGTCTTAGTGACATGCAATGGAATATTTTATTAAAAGATAATGCAGAGGACTGATTGAGTAACACTCTGACAAGGGTTCGTCCAAGTACCGGAAACCTGGAACTTTGTCGTAATTATTTAAAAAATACATATAAGCATCATGCCTGCCACTTTTGTAACTGACTAAAAAAACGAATATTTAAGCTAAACAAACATTTGCAATTGTGAAAAATTAAGAGAATTAAGACGTGTTAAAAACTGCTGACCGCATGTTTTCTTACAGAAGAGCAGACAGACATGACAACGCTCAGTTACAGTTGTACCTGTTTCCTGGAACAAAACTAAAAGGTGGATGCCTAAAACACAACGACTGAATAAAACAGACTGAATCATCGCTTTTGTTTAAAACAACAGTGATTTATTAAAGTCACTTTTAGAGATGTGTACAAAGAAAATATTGTTTCCACACCATCTTCAAATTGTAATGCGTAACTGTATGCGCTCTAAATGAAATAGATGTACATGTAACAGTGAAATAGTAAGATTGAGGCCTTGTGTCGCGTGGCCTCTTTGTAGACAGACCGGTAATATGTATACCACAATCTCCGTTTAAACACTGTCTTGACTTTCCTTTAATTATCTTATACTGCATTTGTTCTTGTTTTCACTCGCTGCATGATTGACCAAACTCTGAGGATGGTCTTCATCTAAAAACTGTACAAAAACAATGAAAAAAGTATAAAGTGGTATCAACTATTGGGGTAGGCTGTCAAAATCAACACTAAAACTAAAAACATTAAATATATTTAGAAGAGAGTATTTCAATATTAGGTATTTGTTATACTGATACATATTTCTGTTGTGCAAACATATTTCCTGTATAAAAGACTACGTCTGTGACCTTTTCATGGGCATGTAGTTTAATGTTATGGTTCTTAATTGCGGTCACATTACAACGAGTCGACATAGTCCCTCTACCAAATCTGCCAAAAGTGGACAAAACAGAAAAATTTTTGCAAGCGGCAGATGCTGCTTATGACCGAAGGGTATGACACGAGCAGAATTGTCTGTATTCGTATTACAATTTTCTTAGTGGTTTGGTCTCTTGAGATACATAGGGTTTTGTTCTCACAAAATTCCTTCATATTTTATGTCTGCAATCTTTTCAAGAGCGTGTACAACCTCTGACTTTACTGAATGTGCGGCTTTGAGCTTGATGGTGAGAGATGTTTCAGTTGTATGTGTAAATCAGCAAGACTTATCATCCTACGGATATGGAAATGGATGATTGTCCTAAAAAGAAATACCGAGTTAGTCAAGCGCTCTCAAGTCGAAATTTTCTTAATTTCATTTATTTCTATAAACACTGAATGCTGACTGCTCTTAGAGAGAGAAGGCCTCACCTACAGTCATTGTAATGACATATACAGTCCAGCAAACATGTGAACGGCGTCATCCGTAACACTAACCCTAAGTAAAATGACAGTCACAGTAGATCGAGAGGAGGTTTTCTGTATTCTGTATGCGATATGATTTTCTTAAATGATGAAAATTTTCTGGGTAACTATAGGTCTAGGAATTTACAACTGTGCCCCCATAGACCTTGTTGGGTCTGTAGGGGAAAAGCATGGACGATAAGGTTTATTCTATATCTGTTCTATATCTATGTGAGTAAAAATAATAACCCTAAGAAATAGTAATAAACAGGTGAAACAAGCTCGGCTGATACACCCCATTAATTTCATGTTGGATGGTGAAAAATCCACATTCTGTGCATCTAAAGTATTAGACAAGTCCTTAAAAAGAACATGAAGTCACTCGTGCAAAAATATTGAATAAAATATGATGAATGAATGTAAAATATGTTTTCTTTGTTCGGTCAAGAAGGTTCGTCTATTGGACCTTAGAAAATAAGAGTAAATCATTTTAAGATCAAACACTTTTAAATGTAGTTTGTCAAAAGAATAATCTGTTATCTGATTTAGTTGTATTTTAAAAAAAAAAGAAAAAAAAGAAAAACAGAAGAAGAAATAAAAATAAAATAAATAAATTGCCTTTCTTAAAAACATTGTGTCAAACTTATTTTGTAGCCTGATTCTCACTTCCTGGTGTATTGACCACATATTTATCAGACTTATAAAAGTAGCGGGAACCTTTGTGCAGTATCCTGAATGACGTCATCGTGCGTGTGTGTGTGTGTGGATCTGTTTGGATTATTTTTTTAAATAATCCAATTTTAAAAATACTGCAACAACCACGTTTGTCAACATGATTTCTTTTGTAATATCATGTTTTGACCTTATATTTACTAGGAATTGAAACCTTTGTAAAAATAAGAAAAGTAATAAATGAATAAATGAAAATGATATAGATTTATGAGACTTGTGAACTGTTAAAACTTAACATCAGTATTACCACTATTAATAAGCAGTCTTAACAACAAAGCATATGTTTAATACATACTGTATTGCAGATAGGTTTTAACAATGTAGGTATTTTCATACCGCCTGACATTCATTTAGCTTGTTCTGTGCTTTTAAAGCATAAATATTCTCAGGGGGCCCATTGCTCCGCATAAGGTGTTCCTCACATGTGCGGATTCATTCAAGAGTAGTTTACAACTCCAAAGAATGCGTGTCGTGGTCTGTAGTTGACTTAAACAAACATTGGATTTTGTCCTTAAATCCAATATATTTTTCTCACACCTCCCATAGAGAGAGAGAGAGAGAGAGAGAGGGAGGGAGAGGGAGAGGGAGAGAGAGGGAGATACAGCATTAAAGATTAAACACGATAATTTTTTTGTAATCAGTTCATTTGAGACCCACTGGAATACCGTGAAGACGTGTATTCTCTGTTTCCCTGAAGAATGTAAGACAATTTATATTTTTTAAACATTTTATTCGTTAAGGTAAACATTTTTTATCCCCTTCTCATTGATAGCCTATTTTATTTAAATTAGTTTTAAACAGCCAGCAGAATATATGTGCGAGCTCGGGAGTGTGTCTTAAAACTGACCTGTTAAAAAAATCGTTTATTTATTCTGATTTTGTCCTTAAATACAGTTTCTTTTTCTCACACCTCCCATAGAGAGAGAGAGAGAGAGGGAGAGAGAGAGAGCATGCACGCCGCAGATGGGAGGGGCACTTGCTCCCCACAGATGTTCCCATGAGAGAGATTCAAAACGGGCCATAATATCTTCAAAAACATTACTTGACAGCTCATTTATGGTTTTTCCACCACCGGACACTTACAACCAACATAGCTCATCCCGGATGACGCCGGAGTTTCACGCTCGACCGATTTCTGCACCCGAAACTTGTTATGAGAAAGGTCACATATGGATATTATTAATATTATTATGTGGTCACAAAGGTCAAAGCAATTAATCAAACTTGACACATGCTGGCGGCTATCACTACTCTTATCTTCAGCTGTCAGATTGTCCAGATGGAGGGAGAAGTTTCCATGTTGAATCTGATCAGTAAAGAAATGAGCTCTATCGTGATAATCCTGCTGCTGGGACTCTGCTCGACTCTCACCATCTTGATACAGATGAACCAGAGTCTCTGAGTCTGTTCCTCTCCATTCCACCTCCAGATCCTCCATCAGTAAGAGTTTATCAACATAACAGGGCAAAACTACTGAAGATCCCAGAAGAGCAACCAGAGGACCAGAGGGACCATGAACAATCAGCCCTGAGACAGAGAGAGAAATTAAATCAAGCTTGTTTACATGGTCATCATATCCAAAAACATCATAAGCAAAAAATGTCAACAATGTACATACCGTCAGATATAACTGGAATTGTAGCCACAAAGATAATCATAATGTCCATGTTCAGCCGAAATCATGATTATCTCTCTGAATTGTTATTGATGGTCTGTAAGTGAACGATTTGGTACATGCAATGTTTAAACTTGTAATTTTTTCTTTTGAAAAAAAGTACTACTAAATAGCTGCTAAACCAGATAAACCAGTTCTGATTTAATAGACAGCCATCACTATTAAGAAATAACAAATGAAAAGCATCTGTAAAGGGAGTAGCCCGAAACTTCACATTGTTATTAAGGATCACGCCATGAGCAACAGCAAACGTAACTGCACCTTAAGAATCCCTCATTACATATATGCTTTGAATATGTACTGTAATAATTCTAAGAGAAGATTTCTGATCATTTAAGATGTTGTTCAACAATGTCATGGATAATTTTACATTTACACAAAACATATCAAATCTACCACTATAAACTACCACTAAACTTTTAGGTTGAGCTAGTACTTTAACAACATACATATGATCACAAACTGTCACCCTGTTCTGTCCAAAACGTCCAGTAGAGCCCTGCACGGGCCTCAAATTTAGGCCCTAGCCCGGCCCTGGCCCGAGACGCTCAGGCCCTCCCTTTCCAAAAAGTAGTGTACTTCAAGTTTATTTTTATTAAGTATACTTAAGTAAAGTGCAAGTATATTTTTAAGTATACTTTATGAAGTATATATCAGTGTACTAGTAGTATACTTGTAAGTGTACTATTTCAATACACCTTGGGACTAAATTGGCCCACTTCCTAGTATATAAAAAATATATTTACAATGTTTTTAGCTTGTACTGCAATTATACTAAAAGTGAGCTTATAGGTATACTGATAGTTTACTAATTAAATACTTGTAGTAGCATTTTTAGCACACTTTGAAGTATAGTCTCAATAAACTACTAGTTTAGTAGTTTTATACTGAAAGTATACTAATATTTTTTTTTTTTTAAAAGTGAACTTTACATCATACTTTAAGTATACTACTATGTCCCTATTTAGGTATTAATTTGTATATATTTTGTTATATGAATATCTGAACATACAAAACATCAAAAGAAAGAACAGAGTAAATGCTTGTAAACAGATACATTTTATTCATGCATTCTTTTTTTAAACACTTGAATCTGGGTAATTTTCATAAATAAGATATAAACAACATTTTGAACAAAAAGCTGAAAAAAGACTATGAATCGGATTCAGAATGATAATCAAAATGCAGATGGAGTCAATCAACACACCAAAGATTGACAGTCATTATTACCTCTTCATTGGTGACATTTTATTCCATAACATTACACAGTTTTGATGCTGTTTTATGTCTGATGATTGTGTCAGACTACATGTCAAGTCAAGTCACCTTTATTTATATAGCGCTTTTACAATACAGATTGTGTCAAAGCACTTAACAGTATCAAATTGGAGGATAGAGTGTCAGTAATGTATAATGATAAGATTAAACACTCAATTTTCAGTTAAAGGCATTTCATTATTGAATTCAGAGATGTCATTGTCTAGCTCAGTTTAGTTTAAATAGTATCTGTGCAATCAAATCGGCGATAATCGCTAGAAATTAAGTGTCCCCACATGTGAAAGCATCTGTTGTTTTGGTTTCTTCTTCACTTGTATTTCTTTTGGAAATTATGTACAGAAGATGTGTACTAGTGCCCCCTACCATATAACAATGAAAACACGGAAACTAGGAGCACATATATTTTTATTTTTTTTCTAAGTATGTCAAGTATACTTAAATGTCATTTTATTTCTGAGTCCGACCCGAGCCTGTCTTTTTTCCCCCTTCTCCCAAAACAGCTTATACTACTGTTTCAGCTATTAAAATAGTTCAGTTTTTTATGTAATGGCAAAGTGATTATATATATATATATATATATATATTTTTTTTTTTTTTTAATTTATTTATTTATTTTTTATTAAGTTATTTTAGAAAAACATTTGGAGCATTTTTTGTTCGTTAATTATAAGTTTTTGTTTTTTAAAGTAACGACCAAGTGGCCAACAGCATACAGTAAGCTGATCATAGTCTATGTTTGATCAATGTAGCCTTCTCAAATCATCACGACTTGCCTAAAATAAAATCTATAGATATAAAACAGTTCAAGCCCATAACAATGTTTAAATGTTAAACGTAGATAAATGTGCGCTGTATCCAATAGTTTGTGCGGAGAGTGGAAGCTAAAGCGTGCGACATAGAGACGCCAGCGCGATCACTTGCATTTTTTTCAGTGGATAGTTACGCCGTCATTTTTGCTCATAAAGGTAAGAGAATCATTCGGAACTGTAAAGGGTCTACTTTTAGTTGTGTGCACTCACAATATCGACAAAACGTTGTGTTTTATAAAATAAAGAAAACAAACATGATGCGCTTTCTGCCGTCTCGTCTTAAACAGGAGTGCTTCACAAAAATGAACTGAAACTCAGTGAATACATGCCTCACAGACATGATAATTATATCTATAGAAAGCTTTAAATTGCTACTTAACAAAATAAAACAAATCGAAAATAAAAACTTTTTCATTATAATCATAATCATAATCCATAAAAGATGCATTTCTCTTAAGTTTCTCTCTTCTAGTTTATTAGTTAATAATTAAAATATCTCCTTACTATTTCCCCCGGACACATTCATGGTAATTGCATGCATTTGAACGCAGAACTCTTTCAGCTGCGCTGACTGCACGCATGCTGCTGCTCTTGACAGTCGCGGAAAAGTCTCCTGTTGTTTCCAGCAGTGCGGCAATTTGAAACAATCTGGACTATGACGTGAAAATTGGCCTGAAGCCCGGCCCTAGAGATGTAAAAAAGTCGGGGCCCATCGGGCCCGGGATGAAATGCAGGGCTCTAACATCCAGTTTTTTAAATGTTTTAAAAACCTTTTTTTCCCTTGTCTGCAAAAACATTCTTTAAAACAACTTTCCATTTTATAATTATGCAAATATTATGGGAATGTTACTTTTAATTTTTCTCTAAAATTTTTTAAACAAGTAGTAAATAGTAACATTTCTAAAATGTTTCAGATAGAATGTTCCATGAACAATAAATTGGTTTATTTACTCAATATCAACTTCTTGTTTATTGAACTGTTAAAGCTATATCACACTCAATCACAGCTGTGCTGATATTCAGATCAATAGCACTCTAGCTGGTCATATTGCTGGAAAAAAAAAAAATAATAATCTGTTGATTACTGCTGATTGTTGTTCAATTGACTCTATGAAACTATAAAATAAACTCATAAAGTCATGACCAAAAATATTGGCACCCTTGGTAAATATGATCAAAGAAGGCTGTGAAAATTAATCTGCATTGTTAATCCTTTCGATCCTTTATTAAAAAAATTCACAAAAATCTAACCTTTCATTGGGTAATAAGAATTTAAAATGGGGGGAAATATCATTATGAAATAAATGTTTTTCTCTAATACACATTGGCCACAATTAATGGCACCCTTTTATTCAATTATTTTTGAAACCTCCATTTGCCAGTTTAACAGCTCTAAATTTTCTCCTATAATGCCTGATGAGGTTAGAGAACACCTGACAAGAGATCAGAGACCATTCCTTCATCCAGAATCACTCCAGACCCTTTAGATTCCCAGCTCCATGTTGGTGCTTCTTCTCTTCAGTTCACCCACTCATTTTCTATAGGATTCAGACTGGAATGGCCATAGCAGAAGCTTGGTTTTGTGCTCAGTGACCCATTTTTGTGTTGTTTTTGAGGTTTGTGTTTGGATTATTGTACGGTTGGAAGATCCAAACATGGCCCATTATAAGATTTCTAACAGAGTCAGTCACTTATTGATTTTTTTATCTGTTGGTATTTGATAGAATCCATGATGCCATGTGTCTAAACAAGATGTCCAGGACCTCCAGCAGAAATATAGGCCCACAACATCAAAAATACAGCAGTATATTTCATTGTACACATGAAGTCCCAGGCAGCAAGCAGTGTCGGCCCAGATCCGGCCCACATCTGTCCCGCATGGATTTCACACGGGCCAGATGTGGGCTGGATCTGGGCCAAAACTATGTTGCTGTCTGGGGTACTTTTTATCCCTGTGTTCACCAAACCCATCTTGAGTGTTTGCTGCTAAAAAGCTCATTTTTTAGTTTCATCTGACCATAGAAGCCAGTCCCATTTGAAGTTCCAATTGTATCTGATAACTGAATATGCTGGAGTTTGTCAAATATGCCAAATAAAAACAAAAACTCGTGGTATTGATATGCAAAAATGGACTTTGGCGTGTTTATGCTACGAGATGGGTAGGATTAGGATTGTGGTTTAGATGCGTATCATATGTACGCGAAAACTGCGTATCATATGCACGCCAACAAATTTCGTATCATATGCACGCAAAAACTGCCTATTATATGCATGCCAAAAACGTGCGTAGCATATAAATGCCAAAGTCCATTTTTGCGCATCAATACCACAAGTTTTCAATTTTTTTTGGCATAATATTTATACGTATTTTCATGAGACCGGGCTCCCCAAACAACATGTGGTGATGTAGGTGCTGTTTGACAATTTTTTTTAAAGGTTTTCTGACTCCGAGACAACTATTTTCTGCAATTCTCCAGCTGTGGTCCAGAGTCTTTAGCCACTCAAACTCTCCTTCTCACCGTGCATTAGGACGATATGGACACATGTCCTCTTCCAGGCAGTTTTGTAACATTTTATGTTGATTGGAAATTCTTAATTATTGCCCTGATGGTGGAAATGGGAATTTTCACTGCTCTAGCTCTTTTCTTAAAGCCACTTCACTAATTTGTGAAGCTCAATTATCTTTTTATGCACATCAGAAATATATTCTTTGGTTTTTCTCATTGTGATGGATGATTAAAGGGATAGTTCACCAAAAATGAAATTTTGATGTTTATCTGCTTACCCGCAGGGCATCCAAGATGTAGGTGACTTTGTTTCTTCAGTAGAACACAAACAAAGTTTTTTAACTCAAACCGTTGCAGTCTGTTAGTCCTATAATGCCAGTCAATGGGCACACAATCTTTGGGAGAAAAAAAAAACATGCACACACAATCCAAATTAAACCTTGCAGCTCGTGACAATACATTGATGTCCTAAGACACGAAACGATCGGTTCGTGCGAGAAACTGAACAGTATTTATATCGTTTTTTATCTCTGATAAACCTCAATGTCCGACTGTCACAACATCCGGTGCGTGGCGCGTCAACCTGCTCTGGCACATACAGTAGATATATATACATAGATGCCTCATTAGCGACGGTTTCTATGAGACGCGATACGTAAGGATCTACATATATATCTACAGGTGCATCTCAAATTAGAATGTTGTGGAAAAGTCACTGATTGTCAAATTGTGAAACTCGTGTATTAAATAAATTAAATGCACACAGACTGAAGTAGTTTAAGTCTTTGGCTCTTTTAATCGTGATGATTTTGGCTCACATTTAACAAAAACCCACCAATTCACTATCTCAACAAATTAGAATACTTCATAAGACCAATAAAAAAAAACATTTTTAGTGAATTGTTGGCCTTCTGGAAAGTATGTTCATTTACTGTATATGTACTCAATACTTGGTAGGGGCTCCTTTTGCTTTAATTGCTGCCTCAATTCGGCGTGGTATGGAGGTGATCAGTTTGTGGCACTGCTGAGGTGGTATGGAAGCCCAGGTTTCTTTGACAGTGGCCTTCAGCTCATCTGCATTTTTTTGGTCTCTTGTTTTTCATTGTCCTCTTGACAATACTTCATAGATTCTCTATGGGGTTCAGGTCTGGTGAGTTTGCTGGCCAGTCAAGCACACCAACACCATGGTCATTTAACCAACTTTTGGTGCTTTTGGCAATGTGGACAGGTGCCAAATCCTGCTGGAAAATGAAATCAACATCTTTAAAAAGCTGCTCAGCAGAAGGAAGCATGAAGTGCTCCAAAATTTCTTGGTAAACGGGTGCAGTGACTTTGGTTTTCAAAACACACAATGGACCAAAACCAGCAGATGACATTGCACCCCAAATCATCACAGACTGTGGAAACTTAACACTGGACTTCAAGCAACTTGGGCTATGAGCTTCTCCACCCTTCCTCCAGACTCT
This sequence comes from Onychostoma macrolepis, assembly GCF_012432095.1. NCBI lineage: Eukaryota > Metazoa > Chordata > Actinopteri > Cypriniformes > Cyprinidae > Onychostoma > Onychostoma macrolepis. The sequence continues at coordinate 36,707 of NW_026704869.1, forward strand.
ATGACCTTGGTTTCCAAATGAAATACAAAACTTGCTCTCATCTGAAAAGAGGACTTTGGACCACTGGGCTACAGTTCAGTTCTTCTTCTCCTTAGCCCAGGTAAGATGCCTCTGACGTTGTCTGTGGTTCAGGAGAGGACAACTGTAGCCAAATTCCTTGACACGTCTGTGTGTGGTGGCTCTTGATGCCTTGACCCCAGCCTTAGTCCATTCCTTGTGAAGTTCACCCAAATTCTTGAATCGATTTTGCTTGACAATCCTGATAAGGCTGCGGTTCTCTCGGTTGGTTGTGCATCTTTTTCTTCCACACTTTTTCCTTCCACTCAACTTTCTGTTAACATGCTTGGATACAGCACTCTGTGAACAGCCAGCTTCTTTGGCAATGAATGTTTGTGGCTTACCCTCCTTGTGAAGGGTGTCAATTATTGTCTTCTGGACAACTGCCAGATCAGCAGTCTTCCCCATGATTGTGTAGCCTAGTGAACCAAACTGAGAGACCATTTTGAAGGCTCAGGAAACCTTTGCAGGTGTTTTGAGTTGATTAGCTGATTGGCATGTCACCATATTCTAATTTGTTGAGATAGTGAATTGGTGGGTTTTAGTTAAATGTGAGCCAAAATCATCACAATTAAAAGAACCAAAGACTTAAACTACTTCAGTCTGTGTGCAATGAATTTATTTAATACACGAGTTTCACAATTTGAGTTGAATTACTGAAATAAATGAACTTTTCCATGACATTCTAATTTATTGAGATGCACCTGTATATCTATGTTCCAGAGCCGTTGAAGCGTCACGCGCCGGATGTTGTGGATGAGCTCAGGATGGTTGGACATTGCGGTGTATCAGAGATAAAAAATGATATAAATGCTGTTCAGTTTCTCACACAAACCAATCGTTTCGTGTCTTAGGACATCAATGTATCGTCACAAGCTGCAAGGTTTAATTTGGATTTGTGTGTGCATGGGTTTTTTTCTCCCAAATATCGTGTGCCCATTGACTGGCATTATAGGACTAACAGACTGCAATGGTTTGAGTTAAAAATCTTTGTTTGTGTTCTACTGAAGAAACAAAGTTTTTTCACCAACAAACACCTACATCTTGGATGCCCTGGGAGTAAGCAGATAAACATCAAATTTTCATTTTTGGGTGAACTATCCCTTTAAGGGAATTTGTGCTTTGTTTTCCCTCCTATTTATATTTCTGTGAAACAGGAAGCTATGTCTGGATAATTTCATGTTCATAATCACCCTGGAGTGCTCAAAATTGTGAATATGAATGGGAATATACTTCAGAGATATTTTACTCATAATAATTTCTAGGGGTGTCAATAATTGTGTCCAAAGTGTATTTGAGAAAAACATTTATTTTATAATGATATTTCCCCCCCATTTTAAATTCTTATTATCCAATGAAAGGTTAGATTTTTGTGATTTTTTTTTAAATAAAAGATCAAAAGGATTAACAATGCAGATTAATTTTCACAGCCTTCTTTGATCATATTTACCAAGGGTGCTGATATTTTTGGCCATGACTGTATGTTGTACTGCAGGTCTTCTGAAATTTGCTTAGTCAGACTACAACTGTAATATTGAATCATTTCATGACAAATGTTAGTTTCTTACACCTTTAATCTGTGATGTGAAAGAAATCTGAATGAATGCAGACAGTTTTTTTTTCAATCAAGGTGGAAAACTAATCAGCTGCTAACTATTCAGTGAGACAGAAGGGATTTTATGCTCAGTTTATCAACAGAAACTGCAATGTATTAGACCTACAAAATAATACTGGTTAGGTTATTGAAGCGTCATTCGGCCACTGGTGAAGCACATGCTAAAGAGCTTATAGTGTATTAGTGAGAAACATTTTAAATGTGAAAATATTTCTAAATGCGCTGAGTTTGATCTCAGAGAAGGATCTAACAGTCTGGATATATACTGTATGAAATAATCCTTTTTTTTTTTTGCTTGTTAAGTTTGTTTTTATGTATATTTTCCTCTGACAATGAATCTTCTTCCAGCCTCCTAATCTTGTGTCTTCATTAGAGGTTTCATTTCAAGTGATTCTGCTGTGTTCTGGTTTTGAATCTGGTGTGATCCGATAGGCCGAGTTTCATCAGGTGCTGCTCCATTCTGTATTCAGAATAAAACAAACACTGGCAGTCAACAGCTTGAAAACATCTGCTCATGGTCTATTAGAAAAAGTCTGAAGTCATTAAATAATAACACAAAATGGAATAAATGGGAAGAATGCAGTGGTCTAAACACTAGACACAAAGTAAAACTCTCTTATATGAGTTTGTCTAGATTCTAGCTCTGCTCACTCTGGACATTCATCAACCAACTTAATGAGGCATATCCTTAAACACTACTGAAGGAGCACTTGTTGTTTCTCTCACTATCCACTCATAAAATGACATTATTTTAGTATCTTTGTTCAGTGAATGGTTTCACTGAATTGTAAATCTTAGAACAATACATCCTTATATACAACCTAGTGCAGTTCAAGCCAAGATACCTGAGAATGCTGGTTCTGGTGGGATTCCGTGGCTGGAGTTCCATCAGACTCTTTATCATAACTGCCATGGTCAATGTCATAGTAACTGTCACGGTGAGTGCCTTGGTAACCACCATGGAAACTGCCATGGTCACCGTCATGGTAACTGCCATGGCCACCTTCCTGGTAACTGTCATGATAACTGTCTTGGTGACAGCCATAGTAACTGTTATGGTCTCTTTCCCTGTAACTGCCATGGTCACCGTCACGGTGACTTGCATAGTCACTGTAATATTTTTCAGCATGACTGCCATGGTAACTGTTATTTTCTCTTTCCCTGTAACTGCCACGGAGGCTCCCATAGTGACTGTTATTGTATCTTTCCCGATAACTGCCATGCAAACTACCATGGAGACCGCCATCATGAATGTTATTGTATCTTTGGTAACTGTCATGGAGAACGCCATCGTGACTGTCAAAGTGACTGATACTTGCATTTCCTCCACCATTCTGCATTCAGGATAAGAAATGACAAGAAACAAGATATTTCAAATCAAATCAACATTATTTTGCTTTTGAACAGTCACTGCAGCACGGTAAGAAATAAGATACTCACTTGTTCAGACTGTAGACACGTGATCCCTGCACAGTCAGAACATGAAAAAGTATTTACAATACAATATTTATTTGTAAAGCACACTTAAAAACAACAGAATTTGACCAAAGTGCTGTACAGAATAGAATAAAAAACTCAGAAATAAGATGAATAAAAGAAGACTATCAACAATTGAACCAATGATCAAGGGGAATTGAAAGCTAGAGAGAATAAATATGGGTAACACTTTAGAATACTGTTCCATCATTAATGAATAACTACACAAGAACACATGAGTAATGCAATATTAGCACTCTAGTAACGACTAGTAACTAACAAGCAACTCTGATTAATGAATTAGTAAGTAATAGTGCTTAGTCGAATGTGGTAGGTCACTATTAGCTAATCAGTAGGCCTAACTATTATTTTTTTCATACTCCCCCAAGAACTACTAAGAACTACTGTATACAGGTTGATAATTAATATGAATAATACATAATGTATAATTCATTCTAAAGTAAAGGTCATGGTAACCCACTAGTAATGACTCAAGTATTACCATATTCTTCAGAAGGAATTACTAATTATTTGGATCAGTATTCTAAAGTGAAGATCATGATAACTCCCTAGTAATGACTGAAATCATTGTAAGCTTTTGAGGTTTTTGTAAAGTACTGAATAGTAATTATTCAGGTGTTACTACATCCTTCTAAAGGAATTAGTCATTTTTTGGATCAGTATTCTAAAGTGAAGATCGTGATAACTCCCTAGTAATTACTGAAGTCAGAGGTTTTTGTAAGGTCCTGGTTAGTAATTCATTTAGCTAGATTTGGTAACACTTAAATCATTACTAGTGGGTTACCGTGATCTTCACTTTAGAATACTGATCCAAATAATTAGTAGTTTCTTCAGAAGGATGTAGTAACACTTGAGTCATTACTATCCAAAACCTTACATATTGTAACGGGGCTGACGAGATGTGAGACGTGCAGATCCATGTGCAAGCTTTTATTTAAAGGCATGGTCATAAATACAGGCAGGGTCGAGCAATGGCAAACAGGTCTATCATAGGCAAGGCAAAGAGTAATCCAAAACGGGTCGGTCGACAGCGAACAGTATCCAAAGGGGCTTGACGAGAGAGGTTATCTGAAAACGAAGCAATAGTCCAGGCAGGGGAAAACACAATCCAAAACAGGCAGGGGAAAACACAATCCAAAACAGGCAGGGGAAAACACAATCCAAAACAGGCAAGGCAAGGCAAGACTAGGAAAACTATCAGGGGCTCTGTAGAGTAGCTAAGGCTAGGGGAGCGATAAGCGCATACAATATTCGGCAGTGAGGGAGAGAAAGTCCATGGCTTAAGTAGAGTGTGTGATTGGTGATAGCTGTGTGATCAGTGCCTTCAGCTGTGTCTGTGCAATCAGTGTAATCAGCTGTGTATGTGTCATCAGTGCAATGGATGATGGGAAATGGAGTCCAGTGTGATGGGTGTTGTGAGAGTCAATGTGGTGAGCGAGTGACCTCTGGTGGTGAGTGAACGGAAGTTCATAGACCGGATTCGTGACACATATATCTCAAAAGCTCACAATGACATCAGTAAATATTAGGAAGTTATGATGATTTTCACTTTAGAATACTGATCCAAGTAATTAGTAGTTCATTTAGAAGGATTTGGTAATACTTGAGTCATTACTAGTGGGTTACCATGATCTTCATTTTAGAATTAATTATTCATTATGCATAATTCACATTAATTATGAACCTGTATAAAGTAGTTCTTAGGAGTTCTCAGGATATATGAAAAAAATAGTAGTTATACTTGCGGGTACCAGAGAGTAGTCTAGCAGCTGCATTTTGCACTAGCTGTAGACGGGAGAGAGAAGACTAAGAAACACCACCATAATAAAGTGAATTACAATGAACTAAATGAGTTGTTACAAAAGCATGGATCACTGTTTGGAAATAGGGCTGTAAAATAAAGTGCACCATTTTACATAAACATTACACCGGAATTACAAGTTTTTCAAACTTTGTAAGCACTGTTGTGGAGACCAATTTAGCATTAACAGTCCTACACAAGCAATTTAAAAACAGTCCTCTTTTATTAGGTAAGGTTAGGACTTACCAAGTGTACCGTATATACCAAGTACAGTATGTGTCTTGTTTGTTACCACATAGTAACACATTTTTCTGTAGGTGCTACACATTTACCATGTATATACCATTAGTAAGTATAGTAATGTGTCTTATTAGTTACCATATACGGATAGTGTAAGGAAGTGCCTGTTTGTACCCACTTGTCCATAAGTACTACATATTTACCATGTATATAAATTAGTAAGTACAGTAAAGTATCTAATTAGTTACCATGTATGGGCACTACCTGTAAGTGACCGTTCTTACACACACACTTGTCTGTATGTACAAACTAATTACCATGCATGTATGACTGTTAAGTACAGCCGTGTTTCTTATTTGTTACCATGTACATACACTTCAGGTAAGTACCTTGCGTTACCACTCACTTGCCTGTAGGTACAAGATATTTACCATGTATGTACCAGGTAAGTATACAGTACGTACTGTAAAATAAAGTGCTACCGCACACTGTTAGTGAAGGAACCAGTAGACAAACATTTGTTAATAACCAATAACAGACCAGGACCAACTGTGTCCATGATTTGTCTAAGGAAAAGAGGTGGAATAATATCCTGAGGGCAGATAGGTGGTTTTAGGTGACCAACAATTTCATTACATGAGATCAAATCAATAGGCTCAAACTCAGACCAGGTAGAAGAACATAATGGAACACCATGCAAAGTGTATATTGAATTAGACAGCTGGGATCTTAATGTTGTGATCTTCTCAACAAAAAAAGTTTCCCATTGTTACTGTTACGGAGCTGACGAGACAAGAGGCGACAATTTGCAGGGTTTTATTCAAAGACATGGTCAGAAATAAGGCAGGGTCGAACAATGGCAAACAGGTACAACACAGGCAAGAGAGTAATCCGAGGGCAAGCGTGGGTCTTCGATTGGCGAACAGTATACAACAGGGCAAGGCAAAGGGTTAATCCAGGAAACGCGGACAGGAATCAAAACAAGAGGAGACAGGCAAGGCAAGACAAACAAGTAAGCTCCGTAGAGTAGCTATCAGCAAAGACTGTGATAAACGCTATACAATACTCGGCGATAATACTGAGGAAGTCCATAGCTAAGTAAGGCGTGTAATCAGTGCATTCAGTGTGTGCGTAGGATCAGATGAGCGTGTGATTAGTGCAATCAGCTGTGTGTGTGTCGTCAGTGCAATGGGTGATGGGAATTGTAGTCTGTGGTGAAGTGCAACAGTTAGCGTAGTGCAAGAGTCAATGTGGTGAATGAGTGACCTCTGGTGGTGAGTGAATGGAGCTTGACTATAGCTTGACTTAGCTCATGACGATCAACTGCGACTTGGCTTGACTCATGATAATCAACGGTAACTTGGCTTGACTCATGAAAATTAACTGTGACTTGGCTTGATTCGTGAAGATCAACTGTGACCTGGCTTGATTTGTGAAGATCAGCGGTGACTTGACTTGGCTCTTTAAGAACAACTGTGGCTTGACTTGGCTTTTTAAGAAAAACTGTGGCTTGACTTGGCTCATGACTGGCAGCAATAACATGACGGGGTGTTGTTGTTGTGGCCGCCATTTTGTGAACGGGCTCTGCTGTCGTCGCCATTTTGTGAGTGTGCTCTAGCATGGTTGCGATCACACAATTGAGTGCAATGTCGCGTTCCTCCACGACACCCACAGTAAACGTTGAACCAACAGTCAATAAAGCATAATCCATAAAATCACTTAGAGACGAACGGGGACCTTCAAGGGTTAATCGCGATTTGAGTGGCTAGTTAATGCCCTCACAAAAAAAGTCTATGAGCACACAGTCCTGCAGATCGGAAAAAAATATGCGAGATCTAAATACTCTTGTACATAATCCTCGAGCGATCGCAAACCCTGCTCGAGGGTTAATAACAGTCTAGCAATATCCATACCTGGCCATTGTCCACTTGAAAAGCCGATGGATCCTTGTGTGGCCGAGTATTCTGTTACGGAGCCGACGAGACAAGAGGCGAGCGGATCCATTTGCAGGGTTTTATTCAAAGACATGGTCAGAAATACAGGCAGGGTCGAACAATGGCAAACAGGTATAACACAGGCAAGACAAAGAGTAATCCGAGGGCAAGCGTGGGTCTTTGATCGGTGAACAGTATCCAACAGGGCAAGGCAAAGGGTTAATCCAGGAAACACGGACAGGAATCAAAACACGAGGAGACAGGAAAGGCAAGACTAAGACAACTAAGTAGGCCCCGTAGAGTAGCTATCAGCAAAGACTGTGATAAACGCTATACAATACTCAGCCATAATACTGAGGAAGTCCATAGCTTAAGTAAGGCGTGTAATCAGTGCATTCAGTGTGTGCGTAGGATCAGATGAGCATGTGATTAGTGCAATCAGCTGCGTGTGTGTCGTCAGTGCAATGGGAAATGGGAATTGTAGTCTGTGGTGAAGTGCAACAGTTAGCATAGTGCAAGAGTCAATGTGGTGAACGAGCGACCTCTGGTGGTGAGTGAACGGAAGTTCATAGACCGGATTCGTGACAGTTACAGAGAGAAGTAGAGGGCTCTAGAAAAGATACACAGAGGGATTTAAGACAGAGTTAATAGTAGAAAATAGAACTTAGGGTTTATGACAATTATTTGTGATAAGTTCAGACAAATATTTGCATTTTGCAGCCTTTGCAGCTTACTGAAACATGTTATAGGAGTTTCTCAAGACTTCATAAGAAACCTGGAATCTGTCCTTCCTCCATTTGCATTCAGCCTGTCTGCAAGACCGTCTCAGAGTATGTGAAGTTTTAGTGTGCCTGGTACAGGTACAGGCTTATGATTTATATACTTCAAGGTGGCAATAGAATTCATGATATCGGCACAGGTAGAATTAAAAAGATTAAGATGTGCATCAGCGTCCAGATTAAGCAGAGTAGATTCTGACTCCAGAGAGCTGCATACATCATGGTAGGCTACAGAAAATTCTTCACTAGAATGTTGAGTAAGAGAGCGAGTCAAATGTGCCAGCGATGGATTTCTGAGGATTCGGCCCGTAAGAGGGACAGTACAGAGGACTGGTCTGTGATCAGAAAAAGATGCACTACTGATTTCAATGTTTGAAATAGAAAAACGATGGGTTAAGATCAAATCAAGGGTAAGACCATGGATGTGTGTTTGACCAGAAACCCATTGAGTGAAGTCAAAAGTCAAAAGAATTTAAAAATTCCGCAGAGTAAGGTTTAGAAGTACAGCAAACATGAATGTTAAAATCACCCAACAGCAGTATTTTTTTCATGCCTAGTAACCAAATCCCCCATTAATACAGCAAGTTCACTTAAAAAGTCCTTATTATGGTGAGGAGGACGATATATTAGAGCTATAGTAATGGGGTTTACTAAGACTTAGGGTGAATCCCATTTCTCTGTCTTACCCCTTCGCCTTACCCCTTCCCCTTAGTTTTGCGCGTTCACGTGAGAGTAAGGGCTATCCCAATTCTCGTTTTGATCGAGGGGTAGGGCTAAGGGGAAGTGGTAGATACCCCTTAAAACCAAGCATTTTCGCGAGCTTACTTGAAACCAAGGGGTACCCAGAACACACTGCGCAACCGGCAACAATGGTGGCCAGATCATCAAGTATTCAAGTATTTTTGGCTTAAATAATTTATTTAAAAATTACGACAGTCTTGTTTTGTGCTCTAGACAGTCCTGTACATATATATTTGCAACCATGTTCTTAATTGAAACGTTTTAAAAAATCGCTAGTTTGCTACACTAACGTTACATTGCTGATTTGCACAACAGTCCCGCAGACTAGCCTTGAATGGACTCCATGCATGTCTACAGTTTTAACAAGTTTGTAAAACGATCCAAAGTTTGTGATCAACACTTGTCGGCTCTGGTGACGTAGCAGCCAGCTAGCGACGGTGTATGATGACGTAACCGTAACCAAGTGGTGTCTCATTTCATAGTGGTATGTTTTCACCCCTAGCGCTTACCACTCGGTTTCGAGGGACAAGGGCTAGGGGTAAGGCGAAGGGGTAGGGGAAGGGGAAGGGGTAAGACAGAGAAATGGGATTCACCCTTAATGACTTTATGGGTTAAGACTTAAGATGGCGCCACACATGGCAGCCACAGTGCTTAGCTCTCCAGTGTTTGTACTGTTTTTGTTAGTTTTTCCTGTTTTTTGTTTCTCAAACACGATCAGTTTTACCAGGGATGAACTGCTGAACATTCGGCAGAACACACCACAAAATCTTTTTCGATTATTCAGACGTTTTGCTGAACGTTGTAGTTGGCAGAGCAGCTGATCAAACGCTTTAGGACGAGCAGACGGGGAAAGCGAGCCGGTGCTTTCGTGAAGTTCAGACAGCGCGGATTTCGAACGCTGTTGCCTAGCATCCATCTGGCGAATTTCCGCTCTCTACCCAACAAAATGGATGAACTTCTGCTCTCCCGGACAAACAAGGATTTTTCAAACTTTTCAACGTTTCACGGAAACCCATCTGCTGGGTTCTCAGCTGTTTAGAGCAGATCGCGACACAGAATCAATGGGGAAATCGCACGGCAATCTGCGTAATATGCGTTCTTCAGTGATCTTGCGTCCTTGGCTGTTTCTCAATATGCGTTCTTCAGCGATCTTGCGTCCTTATCTGTTTATCAATATGCGTTCTTCAGCAATCTTGTGTCCTTGGCTGTTTCTCAATATGCGTTCTTCAGCGATCTTGCGTTCTCGTTCTACCTCATTATCAACCATCGAAGTTCAGTTCCAATTCTCAAGAACGCAAGTACAGAGGACACATGAAAGTTCCTGGGTGTGTTCTTGATATCGAGGATGCATCGAGTGCGGACTAGAGAGAATCGAAACGTTAGAAAATCCAGAAGACGCTGCGGGTGGCAGGTGTATGGAAGCCTGTAAGCTTCAAACTTGCTCTCGAGAAAGTATGCAGTATTTTTTATTGGCATATTAAAATTAATCTTAACATAGTCATAGATAAACATATAACTGTAAAATAAAACAATGTACAATTATATGAAAATAATATCTATAATAGTATGAAATGTTTTAATAAGTTATGACATTTGTTTGTAATGTTATGTTATATTTATTGTTCACTGGCCGCTGCTTATGCTGTGACTATGCGGTCAGTTAAGCAAGAACGCAGCACATCTCAACTTCTCATAAGGATGCGTTCTGTGTCCTCGCGTCCTTCCGAGTTTGTTCTTCCAAGGAAGCTTGGCAAGACCGGCCTCCACGAGAACGGAAGTGTTCGTTCTCTGCGTTCTTGGAATTGAGAAACAGCCAATAAGTTTATACACGGTCTTTTCTAATAACATGCTAGTTAGCGAGTTTCACAATGACTGCGGCTAAAGTTTACCATCTCTCAGAGAGCGGCTCGGAAGAAAGGGGCGGGGTGAGCACAGCTCATTTGCAAGTCAAGACCGACAAGACTGACATGACCGACTAGATTAGTTCCTGTGGACAATACTTCGGGGGACATGACTTGACTCTGGCCAGGGGCTGGAGCCTGCACTGGACTCTGGTCAGGGGCTGGAGCCGACACTGGAGCGAACTCTGGACGAACGAGAACTTGAGGATACTTTCGAGGAGCGGGCACTGGCTTCAGAGCAGCCGGCAGGCTGGAGTGAGCCGTAGCTGGCGGGCTTGACTTCGTAGCGGCCGGCAGACTTGACTGACGATTGGCCGGTGGGCTGGACAGATGAACGGTCAGCAAACTTGACTGGTGAGCGGCCGGTGAACTTGACTGCAGGCTGGTTCTGGATCGACTCAGCTGCAGGGCATAATACATGCACTCTGTGAGGGGGTTGTGAGAAGGTACGTCTTGGTCATTCTGGAGTACCACCAATTGTCTAGGCCTGCAAGAAACCAAACTTTCAGCTCAAAATTGCACAGAGAGGAGTTTTTTGCCTGCTCCCGGAACTCCAACACAAAGTCCACCAATGGCCAGCCTTTCTGAGCGAGGGGTTTCATGGTGCTCCAAACTTCATGTTATGCTCCGGTCTTCTGTCCCAAATCAAGCTGGAGACAACGGGTAAGTGAAAGACATGCAGGTTTATTAACATGAGGAGCAAGGGGTGATCGTTTGGAGCAAGGCAGGTGAGAATCCAACACAAAGTAAAGTTCAATGATTCTTAGCTGAATACTGAGGTTTGGTTTCTGTGCAGGTTCATGGGAGGTTCGTGATCCAGAAGCGGATGAGAGCAACGTAGGAAGTCGGGAATCTGGAGGTAAGTAGCATACAGAGACTCTGATAAAGTTCTGGGTAGTGAACAGTAGACTGGACGGTGAGTGACTGGAAAGAGCGTGCTTATCAATGGTGACTTGATTGCTGATGACAGGTGCAGGGAATCAGAACTCAAAGGTCTCAGGTCTCCTCATCCACCACCAGTGTGCAGCATCCACCTGGATGATGCGACGGCAGCCATAGTGCGCCAGAATGCCCACCACACACCGGCTTATTGGTGGAGAGGAGACAGAGTGATGAAGCCAATCAGCAGATATGGGGATTGTTAGGAGGCCATGATGGTTAGAGGCCAATGGGCGAATTTGGCCAGGATGCCGAGGTCACACCTCTACTCTTTTCGAAAGACATCCTGGGATTTTTTTTAATGACCACAGAGAGTCAGGACCTCGGTTTAACGTTTCATCCGAAGGACGGTGCTTTTTACAGTATAGTGTCCCCATCACTACACTGGGGTGTTAGGATCCACACAGACCACAGGGTGAGCACCCCCTGCTGGTCTCACTAGCACCTCTTCCAGCAGCAACCTATTTTTTCGGATAGATCCGGAAGTGGGAGTGGCTTAAACCGGAAGTTCGTCAAATTACATGAAAATACCATTTTAAATGTAAATCTGTTCGATTCGTAGTTTTCATTTAACAAATATGCCTTGTATAACTAAAGAAAGTATTATTTTTTTTATTAAAATTATAACTGTAAATATCTTCTATTTAAAACTTCATCAAAAAAGAAAAACAACAACCTGTCAACAAGCTTGGCCCCCCCTTTGACCCCCCTAAATTTGGAATCCTATCACACCAAACAATTTTGGGTGAAATGTGCAGTTTGTCCTGTAAACTATATATAAAAAAAACGCTGTTAAATTCAAATCTGCATTCGCTGCATTCGTTCTTTGCTCTTTTTGTACAATGAAAGTGTTATGGGCTAATTAGTAACTTACAATGTTTTTATTAAATCCACATAAAATACAAAGTCAGTCGTATTATATGTTTATGGTATGACACTCATTTTATGGTATGACATCTGGTACTTAAATAAAAAGATGGATTTTTATGCAAAGTTAATATTACACTATTAGGCTACGTTGCCTATCGCCCATTATAGATCAACTAACATAATCTATAAAGGTACAAAATGCATTTACTTACACATATTTGAGAATCAAGATATTTCATGATATATTTTGGGAATATTTCGAATAAAAAAATAATACATAAGCCTATATCAGTTATACAGTGGCTGCTGTGTGTAATATGACAAGCATGAGCCCCCGCCTTTCACTCGTGCCCCCTCAAAAATGTGATGAAATATTCATTTTAGTTGAAATTGATGTAGATTACTTCTAGAGATTGCAATGATACATGACATGGTGAAAAATGACTGAATGAATAATACTTAAAGGGATCCCCGGGTATTTAGACATGTATAGCTTAATATAACGTCAATGATGTCTTTTATTTAAATATGCAGTAAAAAACCCATGAAAATGTATGTTATTTAAAAAAAACAACATCGTTTTTGGACTGGGGGGGGGCGCCATTATTTTACGTGCACAGTACATTCTGCGTCGATGAGGTCAAATGGTTGCACTCAGTGAGCTACTGGCGCTTTTTACTGTAACACAACTCGGAAAATAAAATACTGATACGATGCCACATTGTGAGACTTTTGGTTGTAATTTTCAGTCGAAGGGCAACAAAAGAAGCGATGTAATGTAAGACTTAACTGCTTTCCTAGCAATAAGAGGAGGAGAAAAGAATGGGAAGATGCCTGTGGACGAATAAAACTTCCTAAAGACCCGCTTCTTTGTTCTCTCCACTTTAGCCCTGATGCCTTTGAGTCTTTTAGTAGACCACAGCTACTGAAAAAACTTACAAACGGCTGAAACAAGAAACGCTAGATACTGAATTTGGGATTTTCCAAAATAAACATTTGAAATATATCAGTCTGTGTGTAATGAATGAATATAATATACAAGTTTCACTTTTTGAATGGAATTAGTGAAATAAATAAAATTTTTGATGATATTGTAATTATATGACCAGCACCTGTATGTATGTGTAAGGGATAATTTGAATGCACTTCGCGGAGGAAGGGGTTCTTCGCCTCCACGTCGCGCATTCAAATCGTTTAATGCACAGCTAGACGTTGATTATCCCATTTATGCCATGGTCATTTCCCAGCATTCACATATTAAAGATGTTAATAATATTTGCGCTGCAATATTTGACCGGAACGATAGAAATGACGGTTATTTTAATCTGTATTACTATTCAACTGTAACGGTATGTTACTATGGTTGCCAATGTTTATAGGAAGCGCATTAATATAGAACGTGATTAAACTGACCTGAAACTACCTTTGCAGTTAAACGAATTTAATCAACACCTGCCAGTCAATCAGAATCGAGTATTCAGACAGACCATGGCATAAATACATATATATATATATATATATCTACCTGGTCTCATGGCATTTATGTACCTGGGTGCACTTTTTAGCGTGACATGAAATACGTACCAATAAGTACATATCACTGCAGTTTCCAAAATAAATGAACACTTTCACACAAATTTACAGAGTTGCGATTAATAAAGCGTAATTTTTGCACAAGTACTTGAAGAATATCATGCTATGACTTCAAAACAATATTAATATGCTGGGAGATTTGAAAACTGATGCTTTTGAACGTTAGCATCGCACACATCCAGCTTCATATCTATGGGTTTTCATAGATGACAAGTTTGTTCGGTAGCTCACGGAGTACGGAGACAGACAAGAAGCACCGGTTCGAATCCCGTGTAACTACGGTTCGACAAAGCAGTTAAAATCTGCTTAAAAGGAAAGTTCAAATGGCACAGTTGCATCAGCTAATATGTTTTTATATCAGTTTTGCATTTGTTAACACCAACAGGACAGAGCATTAACCTTTAGCGACAGTCCCCGGATATTTGAATTCTGAACCGCCGCAATACGTATCTGAAGCAACGTAATAAAAAAACAGCAATACATACCAATATCTACGTAATAAAAACGTGCCAGGGTTCACATATTGAACCTGTGTTTTAGGGCCACTCAGTGGACATTTCTATTTGAAACTGCGGCGAAACGTGCAGCAAGGTACATAAAACGGTGTCGCACAAAAAGTGCGCAGAGGTACATATTTTTATGAGACCAGGTTGATATATATATATATATATAAAATGAAGAGTTTGGTGCCTAAACGCCATTTAAAAAAAAAAAAAAATTAGTTAACACCAAAATCAGTATTGTATCTGGTTGGTATTGAAAAGGCAATTTTTAATTTTACGCAAAATTCGATATCTGTCGTGTTATTCTGTCATGTTTTCTCCCTTTTTTTCCAAACCGCGACAAACGCCAGTCTCCCTTCTCTGCAAAACGCGATATATCCGCTCAACCACAGCGCACCAATTCCACGCACTGTAGACCATAATGGCGGCGCTTTGAATACACCCAGCATCCAAGTTTTCTTCATCTACTTTGTACTTTGTGATCAACAAACAAACAAAATGGGCTGCACGATAAATCGCATGTGATTGTCATGTGCATCTCGTCAGTACAGCCGGTTTTGTGAGCAAATCTTTTAGCAAATCTCCATGAAGTGCTTTCAGATGGAGCGGCATTTAATACACAGAGCCGTAGGTCACTGACAAGCTACGCAATATCGCATTCATAATCTCAGATGAATGGCATTCGATTATAAACGCGATATTGCTTAGCTTGTCAGTGTGTTTTTATTAATGCCATTAATGTTTTTGTTAATACAGCGTATAGCACTAGTCAATTAAATGAATGTAACATGGCAAAGATGAATGCACTTTTGGAAGTTGAATGTAAGGGAAATGTCATTTTGGAATTTCTGTGGTCTAATGTGATATTGTTTTTCATGTTCTTGTTCATGATGAAATGTTCTTTTATTGTTGTAGTTAATTTATAGAATTAACAAGATGACCCGTTGAATTCATTTTGGGAGCGATGACTGGTTGAATGGCTATTTTTAGTTCAGTGCCTGTATATAAGATTAGTATTGACCAAGTTCAGAGGCTGTCATATGGATCAACTTGCTTTGTTGTGTATTTTCAACAAGTTTCAATATGAAAATAAATTTTGTAGTAATTCAATGGATTGCATTAAAAAAAGAAAAAGTGTCATGGATTTATTGCATTTTGGGGAAAAAAATAATCTCTTTTTATAATAAAACTTTGAAAATCAAAATCTGGATTTGAATTTGTAATGTTATTATAACCTAAAGATGGTATGTGAAAGTTTGAAACAGAAAATAGTGGTTTTCATCTTGCCACTTTCTTGGTAAAGAAAACAAATTTTTACTCAAATTAATCAAAATGGATTTATAGGCTTTTATCACAGTCCGCGTGTCGTCACATCCGGCTCTGATTAGTAGCGTAAAGGAATTTCCGCCTGCTTTATTTTCAATGGACAGACGGCAGTTTTGTGAAGAAAATTAAACTAATTTAGTTTAGTTGAACATTGATGCAATAAACGTCAATGTTAAAACTGCATATTTATACCGATTCCATACCATGTATCATGTCATCCTTCATTTTAGTGTAACATGAGCCTATCTGAGCGACTCAGCTGCGGGGTTGCCAGTCAGATTAATGAAGAGCACGCAGCTCAAGTTACTGCCAGAGGAATACTGATTTAATTTTAATATTATTTAGTTTATTTTTTAATTATATTTATTGTGATTAACCTCCCGCTCTTGTTCACAGTATAATGATATTCAATCATTGCACGCAATCACGGAGAATAACTCAATTAAGATGATCAAATTTATTTTTAATTATTGTCTATGGGCTGGAAATATTTATTTATTTGAACAACTTAAATTTGATGCAAATATAGAGGATTGCATCATAAAGTCAGCGCGTGAAAAAATGTGAGCATGTTTAATACAAGTTTGCCCTAAACCTTTAGTTTAATCATACAGCCTATAGTAATGTTTTAAGCTTTGGCTAATTCTAATGTGTTGAAATAAGGTGATCAGACTGTGAAGAATTGCCTGTACACATACAGTATGGCTCGCGCGCTCCTGTTTAAGTCACGAAATACGCATCTGGATACCGTGACATATTCCTTCGTTTCATAATACTCAATTAATTGTTGTAAACTGAGATTGGTGTCTTTAGAAGACGTATCTGTGCTGAATTCTACATAAATAATCCACAACAAAGCCGTGCTATGGGCACAGCCATTGATAGAGCCTGCAGCGGAAGTTCTTTTACGCTACTATTTCCCAGACAGCAAGCAGTGTCGGCCCAGATCCGGCCCACCTCTGGCCCGCATGGATTTCACGTGGGCCAGATCTGGGCCAACACTATGTTGCTGTCTGGGTTGAATCTTCAGCTTTTCGAACGCGGAAGTGTGATAAAGGCCTATAGTGTTTTGGAACCAAACTCTCCCTGCGTCTCAATGTGCATACTATCCACCCTATCTGCCCTAAATAGTATTGAAAATGACTAATGTCACATAGAATTTAGGATGGATAGTATGCACATTGGGACGCAGGCTCTCTCTCTATATAATTAGTGCTGTCAGTCGATGAAAAAAATTAATCGCGTTAATCACAGTCATGGACTGTGATTAATCATGATTAATCACAAATTTAAAATACTAGGATTTACCTGTGTTGAAATAAAGAAATGCATGACAAACTAGTTCAAGGAAGCAGAACCTTTCACACTTCCGCCAGGAATGAGACATAATCCTTATTATTATTTTATCATTATTCTTTTGTTTTTATTCAGCCATTATCAGCCTTTATACTGGCAATAAAATGTTTACCAAGCCACATCGCTTCAATCCCAGTATACATTTACCCAACTATTATCAAAAGTATTTCTAAATAAATACAACAAAACATTTTCTTGCGACCTTACATGAAGTATTGCAACCCATTCTCACTCCCAAGGTGTCAAAAACTGAAGCATATGGTCAAACGCCTTTCGCGTCACCATGAAAATGCCAAAAGTGCCCCTAGGCGTCAGTATATGACAAAATAGGAACTTCATTGCTTTCAATTGCTTGCTTTATGTGTCAGGTCAAAGACGCTTATGGAAAATGACAACACGTTCTCCTCCGTTGTTTTCAGTTGTTTGTCTTAGTTTAATGGTTTGCATGCATTTGTAAAACATAGAAATAATTTTATATAAAATTATACTTTTAGTGGAGCACCTAACCCACCCCTACCCTAAACCTACCCATTTCTGAACAATATAAAACACATAACAGGCAAATATAAGTGCAGTCACAGGTATGTATTGCAAAAACTGACCATAAACAAGCAGTATAAAAGCATTACAAACAAGTCGTGTTGCATTCCAAGTCTTCTGAAGCCATACGATGTCTTTATGAGAAGAAGAGAGCAACACATAAGGTTTTAATCGCTGAAAATGATCCCGCTCTGTTAACGTGCTCACATCTCATTCAAAAGCATACTCCCGTCCCGCAGCATGATGCAATTAGTCACGAGACACACAAGAGCAAATAGCCTGTCAGAACAGCATAACACGATCGGTCACAAGACACGCAAGAGCCAATAGCATTTCACAACCAAGGCTGACATAAGGCTTCTTCTGGCGGCATTTTTTGAATTCGCGCACAGACTGCAGCACACAGGATGAGCTTAAAGGCGGACAGAGACGGCGATCGCGTCTATTCCTCTCACAAATCAATCGTTTTGCCTCGGAAGACTTGGAATATTAATATTTTTTGAATAATTTATGACGGTAGTTGTATCTGCCTGTTATATCTTGTGTTTTATTGACAAATGGTAGGTTTAGGGGCAGGGGTTGGGTTATGTGCTCATAAATGTGAAAATGATGTAATATAAATAAAACTGTTGTGGCTGTTTACATTGCCATTATTGCATATATGTTGGGATGTGATTTTTCAATGTTATTACCCAATATATCATTTAATTATGACGATAAAATTCCCAGTATGGCGTCGGCATATTGACGCCAAGGGTTTCCTATTTAAAGCAATGAGGACCCTGCAAGTCAAAAAATGACACTAAGGGGTACCTTGAGCGTCAAATAGCGACGCCAAGTGGTCCTGACCAAGCTTCAATATGTGACGAGTTGGGTGTGAGAATGGGTTGAGTATTATGACAAAATGCATTATGAAGAAGAATTGGACCTGTTCTGCAGGTGCATTAGAGCTAATATTAGCATCATGCTTCATAAGACAATATATGAGATTAATAGTGCACTTTTACTCAGAACTCACTTCAAACCACCATCGAGTGTTTGTAATAACTTCCTTTTGCGATCACGTGTGGAATTTGGTCGTTTACTGTTGTTAAAAAATGCTATTTATGGCCTTTTATATTGCTGCACAAATTAGCATTTCAGATGTACACATTCATCTCAAGAAAATCACATACGAATATCCTATCGTAATCATGTGTTTATTGTCTTATATAATCTATAGTGGCTGTTGTCATGTTTATTTCTGCTGTGTAAAAGCCTTAACATGTGCTCTGGCTGAAACTCACGTTGTTTGTGATGTTACAACCGCCTCTCCGTTCTTAAGTTGCCAGGGATACATTCCAAGTATAATACACATTAGTAAAAGGATCTATTTTAATTTTTATTTGTCTATATACACCTTGGGAGGCCGCGGTACATTATAAAAGTAGCCCCAAAAAACGCAACCCACGGCTCTGTAATTTTTCCCGCGACTGTATTTTCAAAACAGCCCACTTGTGCCACTAACGTTACTCTGGCAATACTGGTTCGCTGTACCCTCATCACACAATGATAGATAATCTTCCGCACTGCGATGACGGGAAGAAGTTGGGGTCAAACTTTATCAAACGATTAATTTGCGTTAAAAAAATATTAACGTTGACACCCCTAATATATATTCAACGTTAATATTATATTAGGCGCCAGGTTTTTTTTTTTATAAAAATGCTGGATTTTGACATCAAGATTTCAAAAGCTTGTGGCTTGAAAGGGCTTAAAGATAGAGATCTACTGTAAATTATAAAAATGTTGGGCATGACCGAGAGTTTATGTGGGGTGTACAGTACCGTTTCTAGGCATAGGCAAGCTAGGCGGTCGCCTAGAGCGCCACCAGCTGGAGGGGGTGCCAATGAGCGCATGTACTGCCACTACATTTTTACAGGGTTGTGATCAAGAGTGGTACGGACACCCTGAAATATGACTGCCGCCCCCCACTGGATCCCCCAACATCATTGGGCTAGAGTACTGTCATTCTGACGATGCCTGTATGCCATTGGATCAGAGTGCTGTCAATTGCTGCCTCTGATCGTTGCATGCAAAGTTTGCATTTGGATTTGGAGCGCTCAACAATGCCATTAGATCAATGGGTTCTGTCAGTGTTTTGGCAAGGTAAGGCTTTGCCGTGCAAGTTCCAAGGCCAATTTAAAATACTGGTACATATAAAGTGCATAAAATCAGTATTTTGTTTAGGCAGTATTTGTGGCAGTCGAGAAATCATGTTTCATGTGAAACTGGTCTAAAAGGTGTGCCGTGTGAGTTTTTGCACCAATGCATTGTTAAATGTTCAGTGTGCCGTGTAATATTCCCATATAAAACTTTTTCAGCCAATTAAAAAATATTGGTGTAGTAAAATTCGCTAATTCACAAGATCAATACACACTTTATTAACGCATCCTGACGGAAGTGTCGAAATGCTGAATCAATTAATTTGCTTCCAAAAAAATTAAAATTAATTCGCTTCCAACAGCGCTTATAGGGAGCAGCGTCATACATATAGAGGGCAGAGCATCGCATTATTTAAAGGGGAAGTTCACGCGTCAATGAGTAATAAAAGAACAAGTAGCTGCGTTCTGATTACTTTTATGTCACTGATCAGGCTTTTATAGGCCTATGTAGTTTGGGGTAACAAAGGGTTTTATAGGTTTGGCTGAAATAATAATGCAGTAACTGACACAACAAAACAATTGAACAAAGAAAAAACAACAACAACAACAGATAAAGTCAAAAAGTAGCCGTTGATAATATCTAAACATGTATCCAAATCCAAATGTAATAAAATTAATTTATGTGTGATGACAATTTCTTAGCAACTAGGGATTGTTACATAGAGCATCCAGTAGCCTAATGGTATCACAGATAATAAACTGTGCAAAATGTTTTATCTTAACAGTCAATTTACAAATAAGCCTAATGCATTCAGATTTGTGGAACTCTCAATGCGCTGAATTTCCACAAATTAGTTTCGTTACTATGACAACCAATTTAAATGTGACAAGAAACTGATGTCTGAAAAATAAATTTTATATATATATATATATATATATATATATATATATATAATTATATTATTATATTATAATTCCTATTAGAGTAGTGAATATTCCACTTCAGAGTCAGAATCGTGAATAACATTTGCAACACATCCTCACGGTACAACTTTTTATTAGCCATTTGGCGATTTTCTCTCATAAATCTCACAATTTACTCGCATGTAATGAACTGAACTGCTTCTGCATCAATGACACGATAGCTCACTTGCTCTGATATTTCCTCGAACACTTTGAATAGGAACATGATGTAATTTTGGTCTAGAATCGAAGTACTACATGTCTGCAATCTAGTGGTAGGGAATATAAATGAGATATTACACCATATTAGGAACTACAGTCTATTTGATTAAGTATGACATCTTGTTGCAATTTTGCGACTTTAGCGCTTAGAGGGTTAAAAGCTGCTCATACAGACATACAGATTGCTGATTATTGCATAGCCATTCCTTGTTCCTGGTTTCCATGTTTATCCTTTCCATGTTTCCTAGTTTTCCTGTGTTTTGATCCTTGGACTGATCCTAGTTTCATGATCGTTTGCTGCCTGCCCTGACCCTTGCCTGTGTATTGGATTACTCTTTTGTCTTCTGCCTTGGATTATACTATTTGCTGGTGTTCGACCCCGCCTGTTTTGACCATGTGTATTAATAAAGCCTTGCATTTGGATCCCCAACTCCGTTGTCTCACGGCTCCCACATTACATAAATGACTCCCACTGAATATATGTTTCAACAGGTGACCTAAGAATGTGCATTATGTGGTAACATCTTAATTCTTCAAGTCATAACATAATTATTAGGTGGCAAGTCAACACTTATTACTGCTAGGCACCAAAACAACTTAAGTTTGTACTCACACAATGCCAGCACTGGTAAAATCATCAGAGAAAAAATGAAGAGGAATTCGGAAGAAAATACAGTAATTCTCAGATCTCCCACTGCACCATTACCATTAACTGAGGATGAAAATGAAAATATGGTAACACTTTACAACAGTACCCATTATTAATATTAATTAATGCAATAACTAATATTAACTTACAATGTGCAAAAAAAAAAAAAAAAAAAAAAGGTTCCAGTTCATATTAATGCTTGTTAACATTACTTAATAAATGCTTGTTAACATTACTTAATAGCGCAGGTCCGTTAAAAAATAATATCTTGTGATTTTTAATGATGTCTTAAAATAAATATTGAAATTAACATTAAGATTAATAAATGCTTTGGATGTGTTATTCACTGTTAGGTCATGTTATCTAATTTAACACTTACTGTTACCGAAATCATTAAATGGGAAATGATCAAATGTAATCATCATCACTGTGGAATAGATTAAATATTAAAGGGTTAGTTCACCCAAAAATGTAAATTAGCCTGTCATCCGCCAGAATAGCTTCCGTGTACGACAGTCAGCGGAAGTGAGAAAAAAGTGTTTATTACATTTGAAATATGGATAGTTTTCTTACAAAAACGCATCGATTCACTACAGGAGGCCTTTATTCACCCCCCGGAGCTGTGTGAGACACTTTTTATTACGGATACGCGCACTTTTTAAAAAGCACCCACTTACCCCTATTGTAAGGCTTGGAGGGGCCAGGACCATTTTTAATATAACTCCGACTGGATTCGTCTAACAGATCGATCCTATTACATCTCATCTCCTTCAAGCCATTTCTCCTGCACTCACTCACATCGTTAAAACACATCCCTTCACATTGGAGTTTTTCCCTCAGCATTTAAACAGGCTCGTATAACCCCACTTCTCAAGAAACCCACTCTTAACCCAACTCTTTTAGGGAACCATAGACCAGTTTCCCTTCTACCTTTCATTGCAAAAACACTTGAACGAGTTGTCTTCAACCAAGTCTCTTTCTTTCTCAAACAGAACAACCTCCTGGACAGCAACCAATCTGGCTTCAGAAGTGGACATTCGACCGAAACTGCCTTGCTCTCAGTTGTTGAAGCCCTAAGACTTGCAAGAGCGGCTTCCAAGTCTTCATTACTTATCTTGCTGGATTTGTCCACTGCTTTTAATATGGTCAACCACCAGATCCTCCTGTCAGCCCTGTTGAGAAAGGGCATCTCAGGAACTGCACTCCAGTGGTTTGAGTCTTACCTCTCAGATAGGTCCTTCAAGGTATCTTGGAGAGGTGAAGTATCCAAGTCGCAACATCTAGCTACTGGGGTGCCTCAGGGCTCAGTTCTTGGACCACTTCT
Source organism: Onychostoma macrolepis (assembly GCF_012432095.1). Classification (NCBI taxonomy): domain Eukaryota; kingdom Metazoa; phylum Chordata; class Actinopteri; order Cypriniformes; family Cyprinidae; genus Onychostoma; species Onychostoma macrolepis. Next base: position 59,701 of record NW_026704869.1, read on the forward strand.
CTTCTCTGTTTACATGGCATCACTAGGTTCTGTCATTCAGAAACATGGCTTTTCATATCACTGCTATGCTGATGACACTCAACTCTACCTCTCATTCCATCCTGATGATCTGACAATAGCTGCTCGCATCTCAGCATGTCTAACAGACATTTCTTGCTGGATGAAGGACAATCACCTTCAACTCAACCTAGCTAAGACAGAACTGCTTGTAGTTTCAGCAAACCCATCACTTCATCACAATTTCACCTTTCAGTTGGGCTCATCAACAATAACTCCTTCAAAAACAGCCAGAAACCTTGGAGTTGTGATTGATTGATAACCTGAATTTCTCAGACCACATTGCTAAAACTGCCCGGTCCTGCAGTTCCTCTTCAGGAACTTGAGCTGCATCCGAGAACGCTAGGGGACCGCCTGAAATAAGCTCCACTATGTCTAAAGTGCAGAGAAAATAGCACTTGAAGGGCGAGAGCAGATCGCATTATAGACTGTGTGTTCTTCACTGCTGGGGATACGCACAGTCCGTGTGTGGTCTGGTTGAGAGCAGAGCATGCAGAGTCAGCTCTTGAGGGAGCTGACTGCGTATGCTTGTTCTCAGAGGGCTCTCGTAGAGGGAGCTTTCACCTGCGTTCCTTGCAGTACCGGCAAGGTTTGCACAAGCATTGTTTGCACAAGCTTATTATGAACGAGGTTAAAAAGGATCTGGCAGATGGGTTGGAGACAGGTTTGCCCTATCTCCACCTACATTTTCCAGATCTAGGACTCTTGGTCGGGGCTGGAAGCCTGCGGTGCGGTTCTTCCCCCTTTGAGTGAGGAAGAACCGCTGTTGCAGCATACGTTGCCGAGGCAACGCGTGCATTACGTCATTCTCGTTCATATTATGAATCCTTTTCATATCAGACCGTGTTTACTCGTCTGGTTGTTTTTCTGCATTTAATTTTGAGGAATTAAATTATGTATTTCATCTAACTAGGAGAAGTTAGATGTGTGTGTGTATATATGTATACACATATATACATACACATATACATACATACATACATACATACATATGTGTGTATAGGAGCCTCTTCTCGACATTTTCGAGTGAGAGCACGATGCTTTACCTCTCTTCCTGAGGTTGAGGTGGTCAGCAGGGGCTGCTGGACGGAGCAGCCCCAATCGTGTTCCAGCTCCTCATTTAGGGAGCACTTCTCGTACTCCCCATAATATTGGATTCAAAGTGGCGCCCCGGGCAAGGCTTCTAGCAGAAGGCGGATCTGCTATGTATGTATGTATGTATATATGTATATATATATATATATATATATATATATATATATATATATATATATATATATATAAACTACACACACTTGACCCTCTATCAATTGCATATTTATTCTCTAACTGCTAGTTTTTCCAGAAAAACTTTTTTAATTTTTTTTAATTTTTGGGTGAACTAACCCTTTAACAGCAAAAACAACAGATTAATGATCATATTAATGTTATAGTGTATGATTGCTCCAAATAAATCCATCAGTGGATAACAAATTGGTAAGTTTTGATTAGAATAACTTTGAGAAGATGAGTTCTGCCTTAATTTGACACACTTCACAATATTTTTTTCAATCTCTTAACAAAGATATTATATGTTTAAATAAATGTCAGATGAAAAAAAAAAAAAACCTGTATGATAAAACCACTCACCTGTTTTCAGTATCAGTTCAGTCATCAGTGTAACAGAGTTCAGTAAAACAACACCAACTGATCCAAACACATACACAGGGACAAAACGACGAAAATCTGCAAGTTTAAACAGTTAATGAAACACAAACACTTGCACTTATCTTTTAAAACACAACATAACATATACAATTATATTTAAATACTCTTGCAAACGAGTTCTTTTCATTAGCAACATTAAAAGGATGTGAATTAATAGTTCATTAGAAAATGATACCACATTGAAACCATGCACAGGAAAACTAAACAACGTTATTCCACAATAGGCTAACACAATTATTTCTTCAGTTTGAGAATCTTGATTTAATCTTGAGCTTGATTTCAATAGTTTTTATTCATTTGTTTTGCATTTAATCTGTGGGCTGTACAGGTGCTGGTCATATAATTAGAATATCATCAAAAAGTTGATTTATTTCACTAATTCCATTCAAAAAGTGAAACTTGTATATTATATTCATTCATTACACACAGACTGATATATTTCGAATGTTTATTTCTTTTAATTTTGATGATTAGAGCTTACAGCTCATGAAAGTCAAAAATCATTTGAATATGCTATGTGTCATGAATCAGGTCCATGGACTTCCATGCGCTCGCCACTAGAGGTCACTCCTCCATCACATTGACTCTCACATTGCACAGACTGTTTCACATATTATCCTGGACTACATTTCCCAGCAGCCATTTCACTAATCACATGCTCACACCTGAGAACTATCACACAATCGCACACCCTACATAAACCATGGACTTCCTTTCACAGATCGCAGAGTATTATTCTGCGTTTAGCACTCCCCTAGTGTTAGCTGCCTTACGGAGCCATTCTGTGTTGTTCCTGTATTTTTCTGCATTTATTACTCTCTTAGTTTTAGCTGCGATACGGAATCCTCTTAGTTGTCTTAGTCTCGCCTTGTCTATTTTCTCGTATTTTCTCTCCTCAACCACCACCAGTGTGCAGCATCCACTTGGATGATGCGACGGCAGCCACAGGACAACGGCGCCAGTGCGCTCACCACACACCAGCTACAGGTGGAGAGGAGAGGCCATGAGGGAATTTGGCCAGGACACCGGGGTTACACCCCTACACTTTACGATGAGTGTCATGGGATTTTTAGTGACCACAGAGAGTCAGGACCTCGGTTTAACGTCTCATCCGAAAGACGGATGCACGATGCACACTAACGACATCTTGTGGTCAAAAGGTGGAAAAAGCGAGATGGTCCTCACTGCAGAACACAAGATCCAGGGGGTGTGGTTGGATCTAGATCCAACTCCTCCCACCTTACATTTACCTAAACCTACCCATCTCCACCCCCTGATCCCTAAACCCACCCATCTCCACCCCCTAATCCCTAAACCCACCCATCTCCACTCCTAAACCTACCAATCTCCACCCCCTGGATGTGGATCCAACCCTGCCCCCTGGATCTTTGTTCTGCAGTGAGGGGCTACTGGAAAAAGCTGCATTTGCGTCCCAGACGACCCAGACATTTTTGGATTGTTTCAGATAAATCAGTTTGTGCTATGAAAATAAAGCAAAGAAAGTATTCACTCTATATAAATAGGTCTTTTACATGCCAGTCATTGTTTTACACAATATATGAATAAATGAGTCTGTGAATTTGTGGAAAAAAAAAAAAATAGGCAAGAATATATGATATGCATATATGATCAAAATAAAAGAAGATTATCAGAATGGTCAGCTGAAGTGTGAAGCGGGAATTAATACAAAATGAACATGCACAAAACTACACGTAGGCTACAAATATTTATTCGTATTATGATTTATTCTTATCAAAGAAGTGAGTGACACTTCAAACTGCACAAGTGGTTCTTGTTATTTGAAACCGAATACGAAGCAGTCACGTGGTTGTGTGCGAAAACGAAGCTTCGGACGTCACAGATCACGTGGTGTTGGCAAAATTAATCAAGCTCCAGTACAGTGCTTCACTGCGAGAAGCTTAGTTTTTTTGATACAGGCTTTGAAGCCTCGGTGTCGAGCATCACATCACTACTTTGCACATGGATCGTTGGCTCCGTTAGACTATGACTGATTTCAGCCATTTATTCATCTACAGCTCATATGAGACCACTGATCTAAATGACTAGATCATTAAGAATTCTAAACGGTGAAGCCACCGGTAGTGTTCAAGCGGCCATATTGCTATTCCCTACCGACAGAAGAACTTGACCTAAGATCGATTAAAATAATTAATGACCTGTTTCATCTAGGCAATGCATCTGACAGAATGATATTTACAACAATTGTAAGACTAATATCACAAGACATATAATACTACTGACCTTGCAATGTTATCATAATCATATGATATGATATGATATCATAAACCACATTATGTCTTTAACTGTACTGTACATGCCTTCTTGCTAGTGGACACTGAATTAAACAAACATCACGTAGAGATGATCAGATTAGATGAGTAATACTCTACCCAGAGCAATAAAGCCATAATAGCCTGTAAACTTCATAATTGACCAGAGTGTCTGCAGAAACACCATCACACAGCCCCATCCAATTGCATCTGTGAAATAAAGAGTAATGAAGTGTCACTTCATCACATTTTCATACATGCTTCATTTATATTCCAATAATTGTTTTTTTGTTTAATCTTCATTATATAGGGAAGTTAGATAACAGAGACATACGCAGGTCAAATTCAAACCTGCTTCTCGATGAGCACAACAGATTTATAGATCTTGATCTTTATTGACATTATTGACATACGTGTTTTATTTTCCAGTGTCATTATGTAAAGTCCGATCATCACTGCATTAGTCACCAGTATGAAGATTAACCACAACGTTCTCATGACCGAAGGTGAATCTGAAAAATACGTCAATGTAAGAATGTTTTGATGAATAACATTTGTCACTGGCAGAAATAAATCTGATCAGGAGTTGATCAGTCTGACTGAATAAAGTGACACAGAGATAAGAAAACAGAGAAACATCTCACATCTGAAACACAGATCATCATGATTCAAATCACTGAAGAATCAAATCATTAATTTATCCAGGAGATTAAACTCAAACAGAGAGAGAAGGAATCAAAAATCAATGATGACTGTTATTGACAGATGTGTGAACGATTATTGTCTGATCATCAGTGATGACATTATTAATATACAATATTAAAATCCTATAAAAATACAAATGTGACATTTGTAGATGTGGATCACTCTAAAATTCACAGCTTTATTTGAGGGTAAGAGACATTTACATTACCATACATGTCAGATTTTATAGCTGATTTGAAATGTTATTTGACAAGCAGTTTTTTTTAAGATTACCATAATTCATCCCAATACTTACATTTAAGCCTCATTTCACATCTAAAAATCCACGTGTCATTTGTCAGCATAAGTAACAGTGGCAAAACTACAACAATCATGAATCCTATATAAACAAAAGAGAAATTATATTAGATATTAAATCATAACTGTACATCTGTTTCAGTGAAAAATGAATGTCAGTCTCAGTGTGAAATGAAGTGGCACAACAGAAGAATTGACATGTTGATCTGAACCCATAAAATTAAAACAAATTAACTCAAATCATTATAAACATGAACTCACCTCCTTTGGCGGATCCAAATGTGTAGAACAGAAGGATAAATTGTAAAGTAGGCAGAATTTCGAAACTCATATCAGCCACAATATCAAATATTTCAATTATCTGTCCACTTTTCTTTCCAACTTCTGCAACTAAAACTATATGAGAAACATAATAATATTTATGTTGGTTAATAATAATTACATCAGAATGTTTAATTCAGCTTTAAAGTCAATGTAATTCCAGTTTATCATAACAGAATTTAAAACAATAAAATCAACAAAAGGAGGTGATCTGAAAGAATCTTAATGACTATTAGAGTTATTATACAAACATATTTTATTAATAAGAGTAAGTCATTCGGCCACAAAAATAAAAAATAAAAATACCAAAAATATTTCAAATAATATTGCATTACATTTAGATCAGTGCTAAACTACATCTGATAGACACATTTTCATCTCATGTGTCACTGGTACCTGATGAAATAGAAACAAATCACAGAAATACTTACAGTAAATTATTTTACAGAGGCAGGACAGAAACACTATTGAAAACAACATTATTATCACACATCTTTCAAATTCAGCGTAATTCAGAATTTTGTCCAAAGCACTTGTGAAAAGCACTGAAAAAAGGAAGAGATAAAAAATTACTATTATCAGATAGAATTAAAACCAATCTCTGAATACATCAGAAGCATGACAAAACACTCTTAATTAACTGATGTTTTATATAAATCATCATGCAGTACTATAGTTTAAACCGACTCTTTCTGTTGTATCTGAGGTTCAGTTTTCGTTTGAGTATCTTTCTAATTATCTTTCTAATTCCTGTGCGCTGCTGATGACACACATCTTAACCTTTTTCTTTAAACGTATGTGCACTGCCTTGGAAAGTGTTCACACCCCTTAATTTTATAACATTTTGTTATGTTGCAGCCTTATGTTAAACTGCTTTTTCCCCCCCAGATCAATCTACACTTCATGTTCACTTCAGTGTAGTAACATCTACAAGCAATATGAATGCTCCTGAGCTAAATTTCAAGTGTCCCAGAAAAGAATATGAATACTTATGTAATGGAATCATTTCCGTTTTTTATTTCTGAAAAATAATTTAAAGCAGTTTAACCTAAGGCTGCAACGTAACAAAGGGTGAAAAAAAATGAAGGGGTATGAATACTTCCGCAAGGCACTGTAGAATCTGTCATACTAACATAAATCATAGAGAGTGAGTTCATTTCTAAAGATTAACGTTTTTTTATTAAGAAAAATCAGACAGCTGGAGGTGCAATTGACCAATCAGAATCAAGTATTTCAGAAAGAAGCGAAATAACTGTATTTGTTTACCTGAGTAAACAACAGTTGAGAAAACAACATATTCTGCAACATAACTATATTTCAGAATCCATGTTTTAATGTTGCCTGTAACGGAAAAGAGACAACATCAACACAAAGAAAAAATGTTTAATGGAAATTTTATTCAACTTTGTTTTGTTAAATCACTCACTCACTTAAAGTCTGAAAATCGTAACACCTATAATTATCCTTTGCTAAGGTTGATTAAATTAATCATACCTGTAAAGTCATTAACATATGGCGCCGCCCAGAGCAACAAGAGAGGCCTCAGAAAATAAAGAGCACAACAAGATACTGTCTCAAACAGGGATCCTAAAAAAAATGTAAAAAAAATTTGAGAAGTCATTGACATTTTAACAAAACACGTCTATGTTAGAAAGTCATGACAATGAAACACAATCTATTGCAAGCTGATATAGCTTTAAATGCTCCCAGAATTATTAGTTGTAATTGCATTTTTTACTAATAGTAAGAATTCCAAATTAGAAAGATCTCTAACTTAATTTTGTCTAGTAATTATATATTTAAATTACAAAGCAATTTAATTAAATTTTAGCAGTAACAATTCAGTTGTAGATTCCTGCAACTGGAATTCTTACTTGTAAAAATACAGTTACCATGAGTGATTCTGAAAGCATTAAAAGCTAAACTGTCTTGCCATTACATTCTTCTTCAGTCACACAGACAAGCCTTTTAATTAATTAATATAAGTTCAACATTAATTTAAGTGTATAGGGACACTTGTTCCTGTAAATAAGTAGATACTGTGTCATTTTCATATTTACTGATATAATATAGAATGACAGTGTGGTAGAAATTCCCCTATGCACTTGACTTAAGTTTAACTGGGGGCATCTCTAGCGACACCCCAAAGCGTCTCTGGCAACACTCATAATTTATACTCTTTAGTGCGTCTCAAGCGACACCCTAATAAGTCAGGTGACGTCTCACCCCCTATGAACATTATCACTTGGGATCTCTAATGTTCGACTAACCTGCTACGCAGCAGTAACCATACAGACTTCAAACAATGCACTTGAATATGCTTTAATCACGGCTGGGAGTATCTCATCTCAATCACAGAGAATCCCCCAGCAACAAGGATAAAACAGTTTATATAAGAAAGGTACATAGCAAAAGTAACATCATGTCATCATTTTCCTCTTATATGATTGGTTCCCTTATGTGGAAAATCAAAGACCCCTTCTACTTGGTTACTGATTACCTCAGCTTATTCCTTAAATCATGTATCATTATTAGTAGTTTCAGACAGAAACATGTTTCATGTTTCATGTTTACTACAATGCTACTTAAGGCTAGAACATTTCTGTTCCCTAACACGTATTCAAAAGTTAGGCCTGCAAGTAGGGGTGTAATGGAACGCGTATCGTGTATCGAACGGTTCAAAGGCAGTTCCAAATGGAAGTGATCATCCCTATCCCCTTGGAGTGGGGACTTTGGAGTGAGCAGGGCACATGCGTGTCATTATGCAGTCCTTTGGAATGCACTTGGTGAAGGGAGCATAATTTCCTCATTATCTTCAGCTGGGATCTTCCCGTGACAACGCAGCACGGTGTGCGTCAGCAGATGTCTCTGTTTAAATGTCAATAGTCTTTTTATTGTTGTTAGCATAACTGTTGCAAATAAACATACATTTTATATTTTAAAAAGTTTTTAAAATATGCTACATAATTTATAAAAAAATAATATATATAAAACTTTTTAAAATGTATATATTTTTTAATGCGGTTGTCCGTCAGCAAATCTGCTGACAGTTCGAAACACGATATGCGTACAGTTACACCCCTACCTGCAAGGAAAAGAGGTGTTAGACATTATTTGTGATCAACTGATTTTATGATTAATTTATATTAATTATATTTAAAATTTCCTTCACAATGGACACACTCACCTTCAGAAACACCCCAGGAGACAAAAGCAAAAAACATGATTACATTTGGACAGATGACTAGAAATAGATGATGACGAAGGAATGACTCTAGAGAAAAAAATACAAAACATCAGTTTAGTCAGATAAGCAAATTAAGTGAAGTGACCTGTACTCGGAATTTCTGCTCAGCATTTAACCCATCCAAGTGCACGCACAAACAGCAGTAAACACACACACCTGGAGCAGTGGGCAGCCAATGCTGCGGAGCAGTTGGGGGCTTGGTGCCTTGCTCAAGGGTCTCACCTCAGTCGTGGTATTGAAGGTGGAGAGAGCACTGGTTATTCACTCCCCCCACCGACAATTCCTGCCGGACCTGAGACTCAAACCCGCGACCTTTGGGTTATAAATCCGACTCTCTATCCATTAGGCCACGACTGCCCCCAATTAAGTATTTAAGAATAAGCCCTCCAGGGAAAGAGTTGAGGAACCCTGACCTATATTTTTTGATCATCACTACACTAGACAGGTGGGTATTTAGCACAGCTCATGTTGTTAAACTGTCTACATCTCAGTAGCAGGGATATTATAATTAATATTTAAAAAACATATTTTAAAAAATTGTTACTTAAAAAAAAAATTGGTCACACTTTATATTAGGTGGTCTTAACTACTATGTACTCACATCAAAAAATAAGTACAGTGTACTTATTGTGGTCATATTGTATTGCAAAACATTTCTGCTGCTATTGAGGTGTGATACGGGTAAGGTTTGGTGGTCTGGGTAGGTTTAAGTGTGGGTTAAGGTGTAAGGGATGGCTCAACAGTGTAATTATAAATGTAATTACAGAAGTTAATTACAGATGTTATTACATATAGGTATTTTTAAAAATATAAGTACAGTGTAAAAACATGTATATACACAATAAGTGCATTGTACCAAATGATTAATTTAAATGTAAGTACATAATAGTTAAGGCCACCTAATATAAAGTGGGACCAAAAAGTTTAATGTGAAAAGTAACAAATACACCCCAAGCTGAAATACATACACACCTTGTTGACTTACCAAGTAGTATCAACTCAAGATTTGTTTCAGTTTCAAACACAAAATTCTGATTGCTGTAAACAGTACATCTGTATTCTCCAGCATCTTCAGCTTTCAGATTGTCCAGAAGGAGAGAGAAGTTTCCATGTTGTATGCTCTCGGTGAAGAAATGAGCTCTATCATGATAATCCTGCTCCTGGGACTCTGGTCGACTCTCACCATCTTGATACAGATGAACCGGAGTCTTTGAGTCTGATCTTCTCCATTCCACCACCAGATCCTCCATTAGTAAGAGTTCATCAACATAACAGGGCAAAACCACTGAAGATCGCAGAGGAGCAACCAGATGACCAGAGGAACCACGCACAATGAATCCTAAAAATGAAAATACATTTTGTTCATTATCTGAAATTCTGTTAATTCTGTTAAGTGGGTAACTCTTTAGTTTAGTGGGCAATTCTCACTATTAACTACCCAGACAGCAAGCAGTGTCGGCCCAGATCCGGCCCACATCTGGCCCGCATGGATTTCACACGGGCCAGATGTGGGCTGTATCTGGGCCAAAACTATGTTGCTGGGAATTAAAATAATTACAAAAAATAATCCCAACAATAAAACAAGGAAATTAACAAAAACTTTTAAAATGATCTAAAATTGATTTAAAATAAATTAAAACAGTTAGGAATAGAAAAAGATTATACATAAAATACAGTGCAATCAGTTCGGACGTAGCACAGTGCTCATTCACTAAATTCACAGCTAAACAGATGATTTTTGAGTCTGGATTTAAATGTGGCTAATGTTTTAGCACATCTGGTCTCTTCTGGAAGCTGGTTCCAGCTGCGGGCGCATAATAGCTAAAAGCGGACTTCCCTTGTTTTGTGTGAACCCTTGGTATTTCTAACTGACTCAATCCAGATGCTTCCGGCTTCGCTACTGCTTGGACGCTCTTGCTTACTGCTCTGCGCTTTGCTCCCTGTTTATGTACTTTTCTCAGATTTTTCTAAGATTTTAACTTAAGGCAGATCAGCACAGTGCTCAAACAACACCGTTTTGACACAAACACTATACTAAAGACTTTTTGGGACTGGAATAATACTACAAAAAATAAAGACTCTTTACCTCCCACTGCCAGCAGCTTACATTCCAGAGACGGGAAAACACAGTTGCCGACATTCAAACAGACGAGAAAGAAAATGCCTCTTGTGGGATCTACTTGCTGCATGAACTGCCACAGACTTCTACAAAGGATTGCGGTTCTTGAAACAAAATTACTTGCTGGACTTCCAAAACAGGCGGAACATACAGCAGATCATCATCATGGACCCCCTCAGCATACAGCCGGTGAGTCCTGTGATTCTAGTGAATCACAACAGTTTATACCAAGTGTAGAGGAACAAGCCGAAACTGATTGACAGACTAATCGATGGCACAAACAGGGAGCGAGACCTAAAGGCACTCGAGACATCAGATTGTCACGAGTATCTCATTTTGCTGCGGTAGCATCCTCTACCCCAGATATGGCTATGACAAGGCTTGCAAACATTGGTATTCTACCACCCCTAATACATCTTGAGAACAGATTTTAAGCATTAATGAATCTGGGTGAGGAATCCCCAAATGTGACTGAACATAGATCGTATCAGCCAGCAGCTAACATTGCTACTAACACGCACTCAAGGTTGAGCAGACAGCAGCATTCAGCTCAGAGCGCAGCCGAGCCCAGGACTCTGATAGTGGGCGACTCTATTACCAGAAACATCAGTAGCAGGACTACAACGACATGCTGCTTTCCTCAAGCAACCATCTTTGATGTAAACAAGGAAATTTGGAACATTCTGATGAAGCACAAGACTGCAAATCGAGTCATCATCCATTTGGGGAAGAATGATATTCGGAAAGAGCAGTCAGAACTCCTTAAGAAGGAGAACTCCTTCAGTGAACTCTTTGAAACACATCAAAGATTTGAAGTTCAGTCATTCATCAGTGGACCACTCCCAGCAAGGGGAACTAACATGTTTTCACGGTTGCTTGAGCTGAATACATGGTTACAAAGAACCTGCAGTATAAAAGGTGTCAACTTCATCGACAACTTCAAACTTTTCTGGGGCCATAGACAACTGTTTAAACTGGATGGCCTCCACCCAAACAAACTTGGTTCAAGAGTGCTAAAGGACAATATCTGCTTCTCCCTCCATCATCCTTCAGTAGTGTGTGCCAATCCACTCAACCTGAATGGCACACACACACCTGGACAGAGTATGAGTGACCACAGGACTTCATATTAGCTTCCGAGTCATCATGTGGTTGATGAATCCCACAAAGACACTGATAATGCCACGCAGCCACAGCAATCACTGCTCATGGAAACTATCCCGGCTGAGCCCTGCCCAAAGAGCTCATCACAGACAGACTGTGACGTACTACAACAGCTCCAAGACTCAGCACCCAAGGACGACTTTCTGGAAAACAGCCAGGGAAGCCAGGAAAACATATCACAGCCACCAGAAACACCAGAGCCAGAGCCCATCTCACCAGTCACATTATCCCTCTCTCCAGCATCTCTACTTCTAAGCTTCTCACAGAAAATGGAGGAACTGGTGTATGCTGGGACCAAACTCTCCCACTCTTTCACTGCAAACCCCCAGATATCACATAAAAAATGGCAGGCCCCACAACCACCAAAGCCTGTGGGCCCAGCTCGCCCTCCTCCTCCTGTGAGAGCCCTCTGGCCCCTGCCACAACGCCAGGGCCCAAACCCTCCTCCATCTGCTGTAGGTGAACCAAAAACAATTGATAACAGCTCTCAGTGATATGTGTCTGGTCCCCACCAGGTGTGTCTCACTCGTCCTTAAAAGTGAAGCTGCAGGCTCTTTGATCGCCCCCTGGTGGCTGGCTGCAGTACAGGTCATAAACTCCGCCCTCTCCATGTAAACGTATGGGACAAAATAAAAAAATAAATTACACTTCCAATACAATTTTCCGAAATATGGTTTTGGTCATTTAAGGTAGTTGTTATCACGCTGATATATGTTCAATTGTTCGTTTTTGTGATAAGTTTGATTTTAGCTAGTAATTTGATGCTATAAAAACGGGGCGTGTCGTTATGGTTGATTGGATCTGCGGGAATTTGGGTGGGAGTTTGATTCCGCGGCTCCACCTCACGACTCTACTGCGCAGACTCTGGCTCCAAACGAATCGCTACTGCGCAGACTCGGGCTCCAAATTACGTCATTTACTCAAGATGGCAGCGGCCATACTGAGATGTATTCGATTCACTTTTCTATAGTGGAAGGAAGTGGACACGCATCTTTTTTACAGTCTATGGTCCCCACTATGATAGCAGAAACTGTCACAAATATTTACAGAACAAGCGGGAACCCAGTGTGCCTGTAGCCTTCTCTATTTCTGTTTTATCACGTGATAGTCTAAGGCCTTCTCAAACCGTACGGCTAACCCATTTAATCTGCAGCCTATTATGCATCAAACTAATATTTCTGTAGAGACAAAATGTAATTCCATCAAGTTAGCATTTTTAAACATTTGCTCACTAAAAAAGTAAATCATTTCTGATCAATGATTTAATAACCACAAACAAGCTGGATTTTATGTTTCTGAATTAAACATGGCTAGAAGACAGCTGCAGTGCAACAGTCCTCAGTGAAACAGCCCCTCCTAACTTTAATTTTATAAGTGTCTGCAGGACTGTTAGGAGAGGTGGAGGTGTAGCTGCTCTATTTAAAGATGTTTATCAATGCAAGCAAGTGGCATTTGGTCAGTATTTGTGTTTTGAATACCTAGGTATTGTGCTGAAAGGTGCTCCACGCATTCTGTTTATCATTATTTACAGGCCTCCAAAATACTATCCAGCCTTTGTTGAAGAGTTCACGGAACTGTTATCAATGATTTCCTCAGAGTTTGACTGTTTTGCTATTGCAGGGGATTTTAATATTCACATAGATAATGCAGAAATCAAAACTACAAAAGAAATTATAACTGTTTTAATTATAACTTTTGACCTGATTCAGAATGTGCATGGACCAACACACAATCGTGGACACACTCTAGATTTACTCATCAGTAGAGGTCTAAACATTTCACCCATTGTTATTAAGGATGTAGCATTATCTGATCACTTCTGTATTTTCTTTGATATAATGATCTCTGCTACCACTGAATCTAGATCTGTCTCTGTCAGAAAGAGATGCATTTACGAGAACACTATAGTGCACTATTTATGGAGGCTATATCTTTAACACCAAGCATTTCTGCAAACTCTGTTGATCTTCTCCTGGATTCATTTAACTCAAAAGTTATTGATGATATTGCTCCTGAAAACCTCAGTAAGAAGACTGGCAGACAGAAATCACCTTGGAGAAATTCAACAGCAGTTCAGAGTATGAAAAGACAATGCAGAAAAGCTGAGCGGATGTGGCGGAAGACGAAACTTGAAATTTACTATAGCATCTATAAAGACAGCCTTCATGCTTTCAATGTGGAACTAGCCACAGCTAGACAGACATTCATCTCAAACCTTATAAACAGTAATTTAAACAACAGTCACACTGTTGCTACTGTTGAGATACTAACAAACCCCCCAAGTCAGATTCCCAGTGAAATGCTTTCCGACAGCAAATGCAATGAGTTTGCTTCCTTCTTTTCTGAGAAGATCAATAATATCAGAAAGGCGATTGGCACATCCTCAAGTTATGCAGAGGTCACACAGATTTGACCGCAATTTCAAAAAGAAGTGACTATGTATGTTTTTTTTTTTTTTTTTCTGCATTCTGTCAACGATGGAGTTTTGGTTCCTTGCCACTGTCGCCTCTGGCTTGCTTAGTTGGGGACACTTAATTTCCAGCGATATCGTTGACTTGATTGCACAGATACTTTTTAAACTGAACTGAGCTGGACGATGTCATCACTGAATTCAACAACAACAAAATGCCTTTAACTGAAAATTGAGTGTTTAATCTTGTCATTTTACATTATTGACACTATTGTCCTATTTGATACTGCAAAGTGCTTTGACACAATCTGTATTGTTAAAAGCACTATATAAATAAAGGTGACTTGACTTGACTTGACTTGTTTTTGAAGCAATTGATAGCAAAATTTTGGAAGAAATAGTACAGCACCTTAAATAGTCAACCTGCTCTCTTGACACACTTCCCACATCTTTTTTCAAAACTGTTTAGCAGATCTCTTAGAAGTGGTGAACGCCTCACTCCTTTCTGGGACTTTTCCAAACTCAAAAGTTTCGTCTTCCGCCACATCCCGCTCAGCTTTTCTGCATTGTCTGTTAGGTTTATATAAAGTGAGCATATCTGCAATGTATTTAGGTCCTAGGCCATTGAGTGATTTATAAATGAGTAAAAGTACTTTAAAATCAATCCTAAATATAACTGGAAGCCAGTGTAAGGACCTGAGGACTGGTGTGATATGCTCAGATTTTCTGGTTCTAGTCAGAATCCTGGCAGCAGCGTTCTGGATGAGCTGCAGCTGTCTAATGGTCTTCTTTGGAAGGCCGGTGAGGAGACCATTACAATAATCCACCCTACTGGTGATAAAGGCATGAACAAGTTTCTCCAAGTCTTGACTGGAAACAAAGCATCTAATTATTGCAATGTTTTTGAGATAATAGTATGCTGATTTACTGCTTTGACATAACTACTGAAACTAAGGTCTGTCTCCAGAATCACACCAATATTCTTGACTTGATTTTTAGTTGTTTGACCCTTAGAGTCAAGGTATGCATTCACCTTGAGAACTTCATCTTTGTTTCCAAATGCAATGACTTCAGTTTTCTCTTTGTTTAACTGAAGAAAGTTTTGGCACATCCAACTGTTAATTTCATCAGTGCATTGGCAGAGGGAGTCAATGGGGCTATAGTCATTTGGAGATAATGCCAGGTAAATCTGGGTGTCATCGGCATAGCTGTGATAGGCAATTTGGTTCTTTCTCATTATTTGACTTAGTGGGATATTACTATCACAGTGGGTGTTTGGGTGTTTATTAATACTTCTAAGCACATATTAACATGCCTTATTCTTCATGACCATATTTTAGATCCCTTAATCCTACCCCAGACCTAATTAGTAGACATTACTACCCCAGCAAATTAGTTTAACAAATTAGAGTTTTTGGGGGTGGCAAAATGTGTAGCTAATAATTAGTTAATAGTGTGAATTGCCACCCAAACTAAAGTGTGACTAAAAAGTGAATGATTGATTATAAATAAATAAAAAAGCAGGAGTGTTATTGTCACGCCCCTGGACTGTCTTATGTGTGTTTTGCTCCCCATGTGTGCCATGTGACCCAGTTTCTGTCTCCCTTTGATTGTTTAATTTGATTCCAGGTGTGTCTCCTTAGTTCCTTGATTGTCTTGTCTTTATGAGCCCCAGTCCTTTCAGTTAGTGTTTGTCGGTCTTCAAGTGTCTACCCTACCTGTGATCTGTGTTCCTGTCTGTATATTAAAACTCCCGTGTTGATAATTCCTCATCTCCTCGTTCCTGGTTCCCGTGCTCCCCGTGAGCTGTGACAGAAAGACCGACCCACAACAGTAACCTCCGTGTTTATACCCTCCGTTTTGTTTCCGTATTTTACCCAGTGTTTTTTCTTTCCGTTGTGTTCTATGGATCCCCATGTTCGGCCTGAATTCCTCCTCCTCCTGCTGGAGCAGGGGGACAGATCTCTCGAGGACCACACCAGACTGTTCCTGATGATAGCTAATGCCACCAGCTACCCGGACGGCACGCTCTGCTCATTCTACAACGCAAGTTTGAACACCGCGTGCAGAGCGCTGTCGTCCGAGGATGGTCCTCGAGAGGATTTCGCCGCCTTCATGGAGTGGATTCTGGTGAGAAACGGATCACCCCTCACCGTCTCTCCCAAGGATGACCTCGCCAGATCCACTCCAGACCCAGAGCCCAGCCCACCAACTCCCCACGGTGTGGAGCATCAGCCCGAGCCCACCGATGACGGAGAGCCATTTCCCGCCGCGATCTGCGAGCCAGCGCGAAGCCAAGCGACTGAGTGGAAGATCGTCCCGGAAGTTGAGCCCAACCCGTCAGATCAGGTGCGAGAGCCGGCGACAGTGCCCATCGCGAGGGAGCCAGCCGTTGACGGTGTGAGCGCGGAGTGGAGCTCCGCCCCCTGCACCGTGACTGAGGATGAGCTGATCATCCATCTGGGGCTGCTGGACATGGAGGAGGATTTAATTGACTGGGAGACGGATCTGGAGGTCGACGTTTCCCCTCTCCTCTCTCTCTCACCCTGGCTGGTCCCGTCCAGCTCTCCTGTGCCTCCGCTGGTCCCGTCCAGCTCTCCTGTGCCTCCGCTGGTCCTGTCCAGCTCTCCTGTGCCTCCGCTGGTTCCGTCCAGCTCCGCGCTTCCAGAGCGCCTCCCAGTGCCTGCGCCACGAAGGCGCCTCCCTATCTCCGCGCTGCCAGAGCGCCCCCAAGTGTCCGCGCTTCCAGAGCGCCCTCAAATGTCCGCGCTGCCAAAGCGCCCTCCAGTGCCGGCTCCTCGAAAGTACCCTACAAGGATTAGCCCTGAAAGCCCGGAGGCTCAAAAATGCCCACCCTCCCACCCGCTCCTGCCTCCTCCACCGCTGTCGTCTGGCAGCCCCTCTGCTCGCCCTCAGCCCACCATCAATGCGGTGCGAGCCCCACGGGACTGCCATCCTCCAGCGTCGCCGGGGCTGGAGTATCCCTCACCTCCGCCTCCAACCTCCTCGGCCCGGACTCTGCCTCAGCCCGTTGACCCAGCGGCTCCACCTCGGCTTCTAGCTCCCTCGCCTCCACCGTCACCCGTCGATCCTCCAGCTCCACCGGGCTCCCTCGTCCCTCCGGCTCCGCCTTGGTCGGGCGTCGACCCGCCATCGCCTCAGGACTCCGCTCCTCCGGCTGCACCTCGTCGCTCCGTCCCACCGGCTCAGTTGGGCTCCTTCCTCCCGCCAGCTACACCTTGGTCCTCAGTCGCTCCGGCTCTGCCGCGGATCTCCGGAGCTCCGTCTCCGCCTCGGTCGCCAGAGCACTCGGCTCCACCTTGGCCCCCCCGGATCCTCGGCATCCCCCTGGCTCGTCGGCTCTCCGTCTCCGCCTCGGGCTCCTCCACCACCTGCTCCGCCGCCGTTGGTCGGCCCCATGGAGTCGGCGGCCATGGCTCCTCCCTCCGTCGGCTCCACCGTGGGCCATCATCATGGCTGTGGCCTGGGTCCTGCCAGGCTCCTCCTGCTCCGGGTCCCTCCTGTCTCCTCCCTGGCTCCTCCCTCCTTCGTCGCCTCCCTGGTCTCTGTCTGCCGGCCCCCTCCCGGTTGTCCGTCCTCCTCCTGAGCCTCCACCATTGTTCCCACCCGTTTCCCGCCCCCCTCTGTTGTTCCACGGTGCGAGGACGCACCTTCCGGGGGGGGGGGGAGTAATGTCACGCCCCTGGACTGTCTTGTGTGTGTTTTGCTCCCCATGTGTGCCCTGTGACCCAGTTTCTGTCTCCCTTTGATTGTTTAATTTGATTCCAGGTGTAGTTCCTTAGTTCCTTGATTGTCTTGTCTTTATGAGCCCCAGTCCTTTCAGTTAGTGTTTGTCGGTCTTCAGGTGTCTACCCTACCTGTGATCTGTGTTCCTGTCTGTATATTAAAACTCCCGTGTTGGTAATTCCTCGTCTCCTGGTTCCCGTGCTCCCCGTGAGCTGTGACAGTTATACCAAAATCAAAGACTAATTGGGACCTGTAGTATATCTTCAGAAAGAATTATCCATAAATGCCTTTATTTATTAATTAAATTCAGGATTTAAATTAATTTAAGGGAATGAAGAAAAAGTAAAGGAAGAACAGTAAAATAACAATAATTAATCAATTTGAGCTAGTCTATTTGGAATTTTATTTTAAAATTGCATACATACATTCACATTTATCTATATGCCTTATATGTCAAAAACACAAAATATCAAAATGTTTCTTGTCAAATTCAGTTATGAATTACATTTAAATAATGCAGCCTATATTTTCATCACTGGATCTTACTTTTGGTTGTTCAACATTTCTGTTGTGAAACAGTTATCAAATATTAAATGTTAATCTTATTTCACACTCTTTAAAATGTTTCCTTTTGCTCGGTAACGGTAAAGCCCACATTGACATCAATGAACGCTGTTAGACCACTGACCAGTCAAAAAAAATGTACGGTCACACTTTATATTAGGTGGCCTTAACTACTATGTACTTACATTTGAATTAATCATTTGGTACAATGCACTTATTGTGTACATGTTTTTACATTGTACTTATATTTTTAAAATACCTATTTGTAATTACATCTGTAATTAATTTCTGTAATTACATTTATAATTACATTGTTGACCCATCCTTTACACCTTAACCTACCCTTAAACCTACCCAAACCACCAAACCTGTCCCTAACCTTACCCGTATCACACCTCAACAGTAGCAAAAGTGATTTGCAATACCGTATGAACACAATAAGTACATTGTACTTATTTTTTTATGTAAGTACATAGTAGTTAAGGCCACCTAATATAAAGTGTGACCAAATGTACATTTAACATTTTTGTCTTTCTTATAACAAGCAGAGCAGTGTCAAATGGAATACTGCAACCTGAGGCTGCATCCTTCTGAGGCTTAAACACTGAAGTTGTCAAGCTTCTTGCCCTGGAAATTCTGGTTCAGTTTGGCCAACCAAAAATGCCTTTTGTTTCTCAGACAGTTTTTTGCACTCTTCTCCTTGATTTGTTGTAACGTTTGGCAGTCTATAGTACTCCAAATGTTTTTCCCGGTCCGACCGATTAGTACAGCCCAAAACATGACAATAATTGACCATTTTCATCAGCAATATTCAGCAAAATATGCCAATTCAGTGGCATTCAGTACGTTTACATGGACATCAATACTCCGATTTAAATATGATTAAGACAATACTCTGATTAAGAGTCTACCATGTAAACAGAGATTTTTGATGACCTTAATCCGGCTAAAGTCATAATCGAAGTAAACACAAATCAAATTAAGACATGTGGAGTATTCCTATTTTAGTCACATTATTGAAATGCAGTACAGACATGTAAACACCTTAATCAAACTATTACCGTCGTGTAGGACTTTTCGCCGCATATTGCGACAGGATACACACACGGCAGTGGTCAACCGTTTGACGGCAAATAAAAGAGCTTCAACACCGCCGTCGTCTGTATGCACGTACAAATAATTAACTGCACTTGAAGCATTCATAAAATTAAAAATTAAACACCCAAAACTGTATATGGCATTATGACAAAGACGAACTATATGTTTATCCGTGAAATTCTGGAGGAGACTTTGGATGGCATTGCATGGTGACGTAATGACGCATTCCATTAATCGATCTATGTACTATAACATGTAAAACGGGAACATGAAAGGATTATTCTAAAAGCAACTCATGTAAACACCTTAATCATAATATTGTCTTATTCAGAATAAGGTAAATAATTAGATTACTGGTGTCCATGTAAAGGTAGTCATTGTTTATGTTCAGTGCCAATATGGCCGAACGATGACGCGTTGTGAAAACACTCTATAGACATTTGTTATTTTGACAATTGTTAAGGGCTGATAACTAATAAATTAGACTTGACTGTCAACTCATGTTCTGGACATTTTTCCATTAATTGGAATATGTGCAAATGATTGTGGGTGATTGGAGGACACAAAGGATACACTTGAAGGATCCTTCAAAAGTGTTAAGAAAAGATACTGCAGCTGTCACGAATCCAGTCTGTGTACTTCCATTCACTCACCACCAGAGGTCACTCGCTCACCACATGGACTTTCACACCACACATCACAATGGATTCCAATTCCCATCATCCATTACTGATCACAGCTGTCACCAATCACTCATTGCACTAATCACTCGCACATCTGATCCCACGCACACACTGATCACAAACCTTATTTAAACCCTGGACTTTCCTTCCGTCACTACCGAGTATTGTATGCATTATCGCTGCCCTACAGAGCCCCGTTAGTTTTCCTAGTCTTGCCTTGTCTCGCCTAGCCTTGCCTTGCCTTTGTCGGATTGTGTTTTTCCCCTGCCTGGACTATCGCTGACGTTTTGGATTACCTCTCCTGTCTCGCCCCTTTGAATACTGTTCGCCGATCGTCGACCCACGCTTGTCTCTGTTTACTCTTTGTCTCGCCCATGTTATACCTGTTTGCCACTGTTTGACCCTGCCTGTTATGACCACGTCTCTTGTCAATAAAAGTCTGCAGATGGATCCGCACGTCTCACGTCTCGTCAGCCCCGTAACAGCAGCATTCAATTAAATACAGATACTTAAACTGATAAATGACATTCAGACATTTGAAATATAACTTAATATTGCAGATTTGCAATTGAAATGAGTTATTAATTGGGTTTTACAATGCATACAGTCTGACAAACTAAACAATTTATTAGTCAATGGCAATTCTATTGCCCAAGTTTGCAAAGAGGGTTGTTCTGACAGTTATGTTTACAACTGGAATAAAACTCACTTCATGGCAAAGACTGTAATTATTACATTCATTAAAAATACAATAGGTTCAAATATGTATTTATTTATTCACTTACCTGGTCCCCAATAAATCTTGGTTGAAAACACAAACTTCTGCTGACTGTTAACAGTACAAGTGTAATTTCCCACATCTCCAGTTGTCAGATTGTCCAGACGGAGGGAGAAGTTTCCATGTTGAATCTGATCAGTAAAGAAATGAGCTCTATCATGATAATCCTGCTGCTGGGACTCTGCTTGACTCTCACCATTTTGATACAGATGAACCAGAGTCCCTGAGTCTGTTCTTCTCCATTCCACCTCCAGACTGTCATTTAATAAGCGCTTGTCAATATAACAGGGCAAAACTACTGAAGATCCAAGAGGATTAAACAGATCCTGAGAATGTGTCACAACGAACCCTGTGTTTGGACAGAAACAGCACTTCAGTCAGAATTACCAACTAACAGTTAGCAGAAATGCAGATGCACCAACAGTGTATATGTATATATATTCTACAAATCTCTACAAATTAACCAGTGTCTGAACTTGGTAAAGTTTGCAAGGTTTGTTGCATCAAATCTTTGAAAGATTGTTTGTTTGTTGATTGATTGATTGAGTTTCACAGTTATTTTGTGCTGATCTGTTATTGTGGTATCATTGATTTAAGGTCACAAACATAAAGAAGCTAACTAAGATTGGCCATAGTGTGCATCAATCAGACAGTCTCAGTGTATAATTGGGCAGTTTCTTCTCAAAATAAGCTGCATGGTGACCAGATGGTAAAAGACTGATAGTGAGTCTGGCTACACATGACTACTGCCCCAATAAACAATTACCTCTAATGGTATTGCAGTGTTTTCTGCCATTAAAAAAAAAAAAAAAAAAAGTATATATATATATATATATATATGTTGTCTTCTATAAATCCTAAAGTCTCAAATGGATTACATGAAATAGAAAAATAAAATTATACCTTTCTTAGGTGATCTGCAGTAGATCAGGCAGCAGAGCAGAAGTGCAGATCCAGATGCAGAAATACAGAGAATCAACACCATTATGTGTGAAACAGAGAAACCTGTGAAACACACCGTTACTGAACAAAGAAGTATGGTGTATATGACCTTCTGCCCTACACTACAGTGTATTTTTCAATTATATACTGTGTCCATCACACACCCATTTGTGCAGCACAACAATCCCATATTTAAGGTGATTTAGCTTTTAATATCACCACAAATAATTATTTATATTTCACACAGTTATAAGAACACTGACAGTCAAACTGTTGAATCTGGAAATGCTAAATGAACCTTGAATGAATCTTGAACTAAACGAGTAAATGAAACGATTGTGTATTTTTCTTATTCATCAGTTACTCACCCAGTCTCTCCAGTACAGCAGTTGCATTGGCTGTAAGTCCTCCAGCAAACACTTGACACATGTAAACTCCTTTATCCTCAGTTCTGACACTCTTCAGTTTGAGAGAGAAGTTTCCTTTGGGGATTTCAGCAGTGAAGAACTCAACTCTGTCTCTGTATCGCTCATCTGATGAATCTGGTAAAGTCTTATTGTTTTGGAAGAGCAGAACCAGAACATCTTCATCTTCATCTGTTTTCTTCCATGAAACCTCTTCAATGTGTTCAGGTGTGATGTGAGAGTCTACAGAGCAGTTCAGAGTGACGTCCTCACCCACAGACGCAGATATGGAGTGACTCGATCCTGATACTATCAGACGAACTGAAAGAATGAGATTGGTTTAAATTCCATAAAGTACATAATGGGTTATTCTGTGTCAAATCAACCAAATTTCAGAAAGTTCCCCAGCTCGAATTTTTGATTTTGCTAATATTTTTTCTGAAGAAAGATAAACATGTATAGTAAAGATAGCTCAAAGATTAAATGTCATGGATTAATATTTACTAAGTAATCCACTATTCTGTAGAGGGGGGTCAAAATGGCAATTTTCACCTGAGATTCAGAGCCAAATTACAGGAGGTTAAAAATGACTTAAGAAAGATGGCAGCATCACAATATTATTTTACACAGAGATTAGTTACCTACTGTAGGTCTGTTAGTAAAATATGTTGACTTTAGCCATTTTTGTTGCATTATGTGCCAATGGTGACCATTCAAAAATGGAGAAACAGCACTTTTCAAGTTTTTTTCTCCGAAGTTTGCATGCCTGTAACTCAAGAATTATTAAAGATATCTTAATCTTTTAGACATTGGGTCTCAACAAACTTTCCTTTTGGCATCTTCATTTTTAAGGCCCTATGGTTCGTTTCCAGAGATATGGGAATTTAAAGATGGCTCCAAGATTAAATTGTTAAAATGTACATATTTTCAGTGGTCAAAAACCAAATGTGGGTCAATTTGCAAAAATATGATACTTCTATTCTTTTAAAGAGGAATGTCTGAAGAACAAATAATGTTGAAACTAGAGATGTACCTTGTTTTCTATAACTCAAGAAATATTGAAATATCGCAATAGATTCTAGTTCTTAATAAACCTTTCTTTTGGAATCTTCATTTTCATGTCCCTACATTGTTCAGTCCCAGAGATATGGGGACCTCAATGAGGCTCCATTTTCAGATTGTTGAATATTACCTATTTTAGTGGCTGAAAAGCAAATGTTGGTCACTTTGTATACAGCTGATACTTATTGTATTTAAAGCAGAATGTGTGAAGAATAAGTAATGTTGAAACTAGGAATGCATCCTGTTTCCCTCTATCAAAACAACATGCACAGAACATACCTGTCGGGGTGCTAAAAATGCATTGAAATTGTCAAGTTGAGGGACATTTTTCTCAGTAGTTTATTCATAAGATTCTATATTTTAATCAGTTTCAGGGATATTTGGAAGAAGTGATTTAGTTCATTTTAACAGCTTCTGAAGCTTCTAAGAGTTCAAATAATAATAATAATAATAACAATAATAATAATAATACATTTTATCTGTAATGCGCCTTTCTTAAACTCAAAGCGCTACAGCATGTACAAACAAAATAACAAGTCAACCAAAACTACATAATATCAAAAATAGAATCACAGTAAATAATCATAAATAAAAAGCTTTACTAAAAAGATGTGTCTTAAGAAATTTCTTAAAACAATCCAAGGAAGCAGCATTCCTAATGAACGCAGTTAATGTGTTCCATAGCTTAGGCCTGTTATAAGAAAAAGCCCTCCCCCCCATGATTTTTAATTTACAACAAGGCTAATACAAGGAGAGACAACCAGCAGAGCGGAGAGAGCGAGAAGGAGTGGAAAGATTGACCAAGTCACAGATGTAATCTGGAGCCAGCCCATTCACTGCTTTATAGGTTAAACTCAGAGTTTTAAAATCAATTCGTGATTGAACCAGGAGCCAATGAAGTTGCTGGAGCACTGGGGTAATGTGATGGCATGCAGATGTATAAGTCAAAACTCGCGCAGCTGAGTTTTGTATATATTGCAATCTCTTAACAGAATTGGTAAACCCCCAAAGAGAGAATTACAATAATTAAGCCGTGATGTGATGAAGGCATGAATAAGCCTCTCAGCATCAGGCCTAGAAAGAAAGGGTCTAATGCGAGCAATGTTACGAAGATGGAATATCAAACACACAATATTGTAACATGTTTGAAACAAATCCCACATCTCATAGGGAAAAGTGGTTGCTTTTAGCACACATTGAATTCACATCAATAAACCAATATTTGCCTAACCTAGATTAATTAGAATTTCTGGTAACGCTTTAGATTACAGCCCGCAATGTACCATGTAATTAAACAGAATTTACAGCATACCTATTTGTAACTATAGATTACCTCCACAGTACCTACTCGTAAGTATAAGGGAACAATATGCAATGTTTGGGGAACAAGGGGGTAATAACCTAAAAAATTCTAAAGCATTTATACTGTAAGTATTTTATAACTAAAGGGTGCCTATTCTGAAATTACGTGTATGTAGAGTCCGTGATCTTCCGCGTCAGCATAACTTAAAGCTGAAGGTACATGTAGGTAAACGGAAACAATTGGGGAATAAGGGGGTAACGACTTGGAAAATTAAAAGTTTTTACACTATTAATATTTCAAGTAAGGTGTAACTTTTTCTAAGATTACGTGGTTTTTATAAACTACTGTATTAGGCAACAATATTATGATTTAGAACATGTTGCCTTAACAACACAAAATATATGATGCAACATATTTTTAGACTGTGTACTGGGTAGCCTATTGTATTATTACAACATATATCTTACATGACAATGATACAAATAGTAAACTGTAGTATACTATAGTATAATTTAGTAATTATAGTTAAAAACCACCATAGTCTTTATACATTTTTTACCACAGTTTACTAAAGAATATAAGCTATATTATTTACTAGTGTTATTTATGTGGGGTCATGGAAATTACTGAAAACCTCAGCTGAAAGTATGGGGTAATTATGTGATGAGCTTCTGTTATGATTTGGTCTAGAAATTGCCATACGAAAATTTACCTGACGAAAGACTATTTCTTATGGTCATCTCAGCAGTGAGTCAGGTCACCAGCATTGTACTGTCGAGGTGCAATACAGTGAAATAGATTACCTGTTTCCAGCTCCTCCCAGGAGATATAACAGCATAATACACAACACATATAATTACTGTATAATTGATGTTTTTTGATAGCTGTAGTGCTGTTGGTGCACTTTGGGGTTCCGTATGTGGTTTGAGGCAAGTAGAATAAAATGTACTACAACCTTTTTCTTAACTACTGTGCAAACATACACCCTTGTTATATGTAGTTATTGTGTAAGTGTAACATCCGCAGGCTGTAATTTAAAGTGATCCCTTGTTACGTGTTACTGTGTAAGTGTAACATCCGCGGGCTGTAATCTAAAGTGATGCCTTGTTTACCCTCTTGTTACGTGCAGTGATGTATAAAGTACCTGAAAGCCATACTCAAGTAAAGTACAGATACCTTACCAGAAAATGACTTTGGTAGAAGTTGAAGTCACCATTTAGAATATTGCTTGAGTAAAAGTCTTAAAGTATGTGATATTTATTGTACTTAAGTACGAAAAGTATTTTTTAAATCTTAAACGTACTTAAGTGTTAAAAGTAAAAGTACAAGTAAAAAATGTTCATACACAGCTTGAGTAGCAAGATTGTGTTCAGTTTGAACTCTTTCTTCCATTTTGTATGTTTGGGTATAAATAAGAAGCACTTCATCCGGTACTTAGTGTCTTTCATTCCAACATAAGAAAACATTTCTGGAATCTGCATCTGAAATAGCATTTAGATGTATTTACACAGTTTAATGTATCTCAGAGGGGACATGGATGCATTTAAACTGCAGTTACAGATGCATAAATAGGCCTCATTTTTTGTTTTTAACATAAAACGTTGAATACTGATATTTAAAATAATTTAAGACATGAAAAAATAGTTGAAATGTGAAATTAAAACTGCCAGTATGTGGCAGCAAGTGACTGTTAATGAGTGAGTCACTGAGATTCAACCGATTCATTCAAACGACTGATTCATTCAGGAACAAAGCATTTGACTGTGTTAATGAGTGAATCACTGAATCATTTTTATCATCCGATTTGTTCAAAAAGCTGATTCATTCAATAAGTAAACACTGTCCATTGCTCAGAGATGCAAAGCAGTGCTGTGATCTTTGTTTGGAACTATTTTCGTTGGCAAAATGAGCAAAACAAGCAATATTATGTCTAAAATGTAAATCACATTGCTTTACTGAACTTGTATAAAATTATTATTAAATGTGTTATCATGCTTATAACTGCAGACAAACAGTACTCTTTGTGTGATATAGATTAAGTTAAATACCCCATAATTTATGCCATATTGGTTGGATGAAATTTAGGTAGACAACCAAGTGCCAGTAAGCAGAAAGAAACCTAAATCAGTAACACAGTTTTGTTCAGTTTTGTTTGAGCAACCTTTACCAGACCCAGTTAACAGGAAAACCCTGATGGTTTGGCTGATTTCCATAAAATACACTTAAACGTTATTTATTTAAGTCAACTTAAATGTTACAACTTGTAAAAATGTAAGTTATGTTGCAAGACTAAGTGTTGTGTAATTAACAGGTGGGGACCAACATGGTGATGCATGCCTGCACATTTTGAGCCTTGGTGATGAGACAACAACATCCCACACCTTCGCCATTGTTTCGGGCCATGCCATTGAAACGGACTTGTTGCTTGAGGCTGTTTATCTTTTTCAAGTCTTTTTTGTGCTTGATGTTAGCTACACTAACATCTTCCTTCCTGGGAATTTCTCCAGCATGCAGTATATCATATTGATGGACATGAGTCTTCATGTGTGAAGTATTTTAGGGCAACAGTTTTTTTCTGGCCACTTGTAACGTTTTAATTTTTTGTCACATGTATTGTCTGTTGTAGGTCTCTTTGTTTGGCTTAGTTTTAATGGCACAATGTTTGGACTGATTCTCATGTGGCAATAATCAATTCCATAGTGTTATGATGCTGCAATGTTGACATAGAATAGGAATCTACAGTACCTAGTTTACAAAGTTTTGTGTTTTAAAGAAACTGATCTACAAAAACCATTGTTTTATTTATGTCTGTAGGGGTTGGATGTAATATGTAACAGTAGCACCCATTCAAAAATTGTTTTAAAAAGAAATGTGAAAACTCATTAAAAACTTTTTTTGTGTGTGTTCTGTAATTATATTACAGAAAAATTATAATTTTACATTCCTTTGTGATTATTTATTATTGTTGGTAATATTGGTAAATATAAAGTTAGCAAGGCAATGAGACAACAAATAACCCAATGTTTGGGTAATGTTTAACCCAGCAACACAGTTAACCTGACCCACTGGTTAACTGTGCACTTGGGTCAAAACAACCCAGCGCGTGTTCTGTCCCATAGATACCCAGTGGCTGGGTTAAGGTTGGGTTATTTTTTAACCCAGCCTTTTTAGAGTGTGCAGTTTCCCCATTTCCCCAATATCTGTTGTAAAAATAACATTATGATGCTGCCATCTTTCTGAAGCCATTTTAACCCCCCTGCAATTTGGCTATGAATCTAAGGTGAAAATCTCAGTAAATATTCATCCATGACATTTAATATTTTGGCTTTCATCACTATACATGTCTGTCTTTCTTCAGAAAAATATTAGCAAAATCAAAAATTTGAGCTGGGGACCTCTGGTTGAGTTGACATGGAATGACCCTAATGTAATTTGATTGAAAATTTTACCAGAATGTAAGCGGTTCTCACTCACCAACATCTTTTATTTCAACCACAGTTTCTCCAGATTCCTGCTGACTGTAAACTCTACATGTGTATGGTGCCTCATCTTCAGCTCTCAGATTGTCCAGCAGGAGGGAGAAGTTTCCATGTTGAATCTGATCAGTAAAGAAATGAGCTCTACCATGATAATCCTGCTGCTGGGACTCTGCTCGACTCTCACCATCTTGATACAGATGAACCAGAGTCCCTGAGTCTGTTCTTCTCCATTCCACCTCCAGACCCTCCATTAGTAAGAGTTCATCAACATAACAGGGCAAAACCACTGAAGATCCTAGAGGAGCAACCAGAGGACCAGTTGGACCGGACACAATCAGCCCTGAAAACAGATAGAGAAATGAAATAAAACTTGTCCTGTAGTGTCTTTTAATGTAAATGAACACATACAGCTAGCAGAGATCATCATCATGTATATGAATAAGCATTTATGCTGGTGCTTCTTCAAATCTAAAAATGTTTACAATATTTATGTGTAATATTCACAAACAATCTGTTCATAAGACTTCAAATGTAGTAAAGCTAATAAAACTGGGAAATGGGGTTTCACAGAGAAAAACATGGCATCACAGAAAACATTAAAATCTGAAATTGTGAGAAAATATCAAAAGACCATATCAAAACAACAACAAAATTTCTGTAAAGCTACTGTTATTACAAGAACTATAATTTTCATAATGTGCAGGTAATATGTGAAGGAGTTTGGAGTTGTGAAAGAGATTGCAGTGCAGCAGATCCTATTTGTTGAGACCTTATGATAAACTAACATCTGGTTTACTAACACTACAAATCACAGACTATGTGAGAAACATGAGAAACAAACTAAAGGAAGTAATCTTTGTGATCAGAAAATAGCATATTAAATAAGAGAAATAAATCAGAATAAGAGCTGTGGATTCAAATCTCCCTCTTGTCTCTCAAGCAGGGGCGCCATTTACACGGAGGACAGGGGGGTCTTGACCCCCGCAGTTTTGAAAAGACAGCAATCGATCCCTGCACTTTTGATAAGGGAAAATAGTCTGCGCTATTCGCTAACTGAAACTTCCGACAACGAACATCACATTCATTGTAATTCAAACCATACACCAATGTTAAGTTTTAAAATGTTTATTTAAGACATCTTTTAGTGACAAGGAGAAAATAAATTACAAATTACGTTTGGTGTTAGCCTACATGTAACCTATTCCTATTGACAGTGAACAGTACGTCGTCTAATCATGGTTGCCAGGTTTTCACAACAAAACCTGCCCAATTGCTACTCAAAACTAACCCAGTTGCGTTTCGAGGGGTGTCCTCCATAAAAAATTGCGTTCCGGGAGTAAAATACACGTTTTTTGGCGGGGTTCCCCTGGTAAATTCACATTCCAGGGGATACATATCAAGTTATTGGGGTCCCTTCAACCAAACAACCTGCGGCAACAGTGTTACACTGGTCA
This sequence comes from Onychostoma macrolepis, assembly GCF_012432095.1. Classification (NCBI taxonomy): domain Eukaryota; kingdom Metazoa; phylum Chordata; class Actinopteri; order Cypriniformes; family Cyprinidae; genus Onychostoma; species Onychostoma macrolepis. Next base: position 89,533 of record NW_026704869.1, read on the forward strand.
TCTTTTTCCAGTGGTGCTTCTCCTAAACAGGCAGGGGATCTTACTTGTGCCTGTCTCAGCTGCAGCACGAGTTTCTTGTAGTCTGCCTAGCAAAACCATAAAAGATGAAGCCAGCAGTATTGGCTTTTTTCAAAAGGCAAATAAGGTAAGTTATCATACATTTTATACATTCCCAGCCTATATGAAATGCCAGTTGTCATAATGATGCCATTTAGCCATGTTTGTAATGACATTAAATTCTAAATGATTTAATGAAAGAGATAATTGTTTAAGTCTGTGGGCCATAAAGTATGGAACAAGTGCCACTAGTGGTATGCAGAGGAATCACTACATTAAATATAAATTAATGTAAATCACAATATATTTTAATTTAATCTTTATTTGAGTAAAGGTTTTTTTTTTTTTTTTTTACATTTAAATACGGTACAGTTTTTATTTAACTTTTAGGTACAACACATTTTTATTTAATCATTATTTAAGTTTTTTTATTTACCTGTATGTAAGCACAGTGCAGTGTTAATGTTCAAACTGGGTATTTACAATGTTAAAGTGGCTGACAACAATAAATGTTCTGTCACATAAAAGGCTGGTCTACAGGGGACAGATTTGGTATTCTGCAGGCATTTTGCTCATTCCCAAGTTTTGATCATTCATATGTACTTCTTATTTTACTTACTTAGTATTGTGATAATAATAAATATTATTCTATTAATGGTCAGGCAAGTTTAATATATGATGGTGTTCCGACGGTGAGCCTGAAGTGGTGGTCTGATATCTGGAAATATGATATTACTATGTGCCCCCCCACCACCACCACCACACACACACACACTTTGAAATGTTTCTGCACCCCTGCTCTCAAGTAAATCAATCAAGAAAGCTGAACAGATTCAATATGTTGAACATATGACAAGTAAAGCAGGACAGATTAATTTTAAGATGCTCTTAATATTTACTGATGACAAACGACACATACCTTAAATCAATTAAACACTGTAAATAAATTCATACATACATAAGCACAAACTCATTTCATGCATTTTTATTTAAGCCTAGATCAGCTAAATGTTTAAGCCCATGAGAAACAGTTTGCATAGACCTAAACTGGACAGTTAATGATGTGCCATACATACCGTCAGATACAACTGGAATTACAGCCACAAAAATAAACATAAGTCCGTAATTTCTGAACATGATAATCTCTTTGGACCTTCCAACATTAGGTTTAGAGAACGATATGGTGCATGAAGACAGCATGTTTAAACCTGTTTTTAAGAACAACACCCAGTCGAGATAAACCAGTTATAATTTAACAGAAAAAAGGTCAAATAGTTGTCATTTTCCGTTTGTAAGTAATTTTCTAGATGTTTTCCATGTTTGATGTCTCAATGACATGCAAGCTAACAACCAAATAAAGTTTTTTTTTTTTTTTTTTTGTATACTTAGTCATAAGTCCAAGCAAATGACTTGTAAGTACATATAACATATATCATGGGGAAATGGGGGTATACTGTTGTTAGTATCATGCTACTCATGTTACCTTCTTGTTAAAAACAGCTTTTTAGCATCATGCTAGCAACATGCTAATCATGCTAATTTTGTTGCAACATTTTCTTGTGTTAACATGTTGTTAGCATAATGCTAACACAATTAACATGTTGTTAGCATGTTGTTAACATGATGCTAAAATGATTAGAGTTACTATTAGTGCCTAGTGCCGAGTTTACCCAGGGCAAGCACCACTCCACTAATATAATACCACTCCACAGTGCCCTCCACTAATATTGGCACCACTGATAAATTTGAGCAAAGGCAGCTGTGAAAATAAATTTGCATTGTTTATGTTTTTGATCTTTCATTAAAAAAATTCACAAAAAAATGAAGGAAAATCAATTAATTTTTTTTAATTTTTTTTCTCCAATGCATGTTGGACACAATTATTGGCACCCCTAGAAATTCTTACGAGTAAAATATCTCTGAAGTATATTCCCATTCATATTTACATTTTTTAGCACACCCGGGTGACTGGGAGCATGAAATTGTCCAGCCATGACTTCCTGTTCCACAGGATTATAAATGCCAACTGATAAAAAAAATCTAAACCTGACTGCCTCTGTTAGAAATCTTATGATGGGCCATGGTTGGATCTTCCATCAGGACAATAATGAGGCATTTTTGAATGAATGAGGCATTTTTTATATAGCGCTTTAATGTGTATTGCAATACACCCAAAGCGCTTTACAATCATGGGGGGTCTCTTCTCAACCACCACCAGTGTGCAGCATCCACTTGGATGATGCGACGGCAGCCACAGGACAACGGCGCCAGTGCGCTCACCACACACCAGCTACAGGTGGAGAGGAGAGAGAGATAGAGCCAATCAAGTGGATGGGGATTATTGGGAAGCCATGATAGACAAGGGCCAGTGGAGGGAATTTGGCCAGGACACCGGGTTTACACCCCTACTCTTTACGATGAGTGTCATGGGATTTTTAATGACCACAGAGAGTCAGGACCTCGGTTTAACATCTCATCCGAAAGACGGTGCTTTTTTTACAGTATAGTGTCCCCGTCACTATACTGGGGCGTTAGGACCCACACAGACTGCAGGGTGAGCACCCCCTGCTGGCCTCACTAACACCTCTTCCAACAGCAACCTAGTTTTCCCAGGAGGTCTCCCATCCAGGTACTGACCAGGCTCAGCCCTGCTTAGCTTCAGTGAGTAACCAGTCTTGGGCTGCAGGGTGATATGGCTGTGTAATCCAAAACAAACATCAAAATCAACACAAAAATGTGTCACTGAGCACAAAATGAAGCTTCTGCCATGGCCGTCCCAGTACTCTGACCTGAACCCTATAGAAAATGAGTGGGGTGAACTGAAGAGAAGCACCATCAACATGGAGCTGGGAATCTGAAGGATCTGAAGAGAATGGTCTCTGATCTCTTCTCAGGTGTTCTCCAAACTCTTCAGGCATTATAGAGAAAACTCAGAGCTGTTATCTTGCACTATCAGAAATAAAGGTACAAAAGCTGTCACTGGGGCGGTACCTTTTCAAAAGGTACACTTTTGTACCTATTAGGTTCAAATATGTACACTTTTAAGTACTAATATGTACCTTTAAGGTACCAAAATGGACCCTTTAGGTACAAACATGTACCTTTTGAAAAGGTACCGCCCCAGTGACAGCTTTTGTACCTTTATTTCTGAGAGTGTGGGAAAAGGACGATGCAATAATTGGGTGCCAATAATTGTGGCCAACATGAACTAGAGAAAGTAAAAAAAATTTATCCCCCAAGCAACTGAGGCTTGAGCCATTAATAAAGCTGTTATCATCACATGGATCTATTACTACATGAATACAGAACTAAGGAAACACTGGCCTGAAGACTGTTCAACTGCTTTCTGACCCACCAACACACTGAAGAAACCACATCTGTGCTCTAGATCAGCAGATGAACCGAACTTTACTGTAGTTCTTAGAGAAATATTTCAATCAGCATAAATGTTACCACAATTTAAAATAATGACAAATAAACATCGTCATATGATTTAAGTTATTTATAAAAATAACCTTTAAAAAGAGCTGACAGCACAAAATCATCTGCATTACAGTGAAGAACACTGCATTTCTCACTGTCAATGCTCGAGAGTTTGAGTCTTTTTTTTCCCTTATTGCTGATCATGTTTGTGATTCCACTGAATCCAGCAGACGGTCCTCTGTCCTATCAGCCTCATGATCTTCAGTGTTTAGGAAAGGTTTCATTTCATGTGATTCTGCTGTGTTCTGCTTCTGCTTTGATACATTGGCTGGAGTTTCATCAGATCCTGCTGCATCCTGAGTTCAGAATAAAGGTGCGATCGGTCATTTTGCATGAGGGTGAAAGACTTCCCCATACAGATTTCAAAATTGTTTGTATCAAATAAAGGAGACAAACACAGTGTTTTTTTGTTTGTTTTTTTAAATCATGTTTTAAAAAAAGTTTACCATCATGAATATTTTTGACTTATTTTTAAATAAACAAAACGATTCTGATACTAACCCAATAATTCTGATACTGTGATCCAGCAACTGGAGTTCGAAAAGACCTTATTGTCTTCTGTATTCACAATAAGAATTTAAATAGATATTTTCACAATCATATAATTTCAATACTTTATCTCAGATCCCTTTATATTACAGACTTTGTTTTGAGGAAGCAGTTCATTACAGCTGACGAATACTTGTTGCGCTCACAATGACGTGTGTCAGTAAAAATATAAATACTTCTATTATATCAGCCAGAGAAATGTGATGATAAAATTACTGAGTGCATCTTTAATATGAAGTGAAATGCCTCCTGATATTGCAGTTTATTAAATATGATTTACATTAAATATGGTACATATCATATTTAATTATTGACACTAACCTGACATGATTGCAGACACATTTTGATCCCTGTGTTCAAAGAAAGAAAGTAGAGGAAGTTATTTAGAGGCTGAACAGGGACAAAACACATCAGATGGCACATTAGCTGACTCATGGATTTAACTAAGACAAAAAAATAATGAAAAAACATCATTAATTGACTTAGACCTTAAATGCAACTGACTAAAGTTCAGTTTGTACTCACAAGGTTCGAACACGAGTAAAATCATCAGAAATACAGTAAAGAGGATTTCAGAGGAAAAGACGACAACTCTCAGATCACCAACTGCTCCATCACCATTAACTGAGGATGAACAAGAGTATTTTCTTTACAATAGACACTTCTACTTTAATAGTACCTCCAAATTATTATAAGGCTTTATTGAAGTATTGTTGCTAGAAATTATGGAAATGAAAATAATTTGATCAGAATAACCTGAAGCTGATTTATGCCTCACAGTAAAGTATTACCTGATATATTATCTTATAATATGTTTACATTTTACATTTTTACATTTAGCAGACGCTTTTATCCAAAGCGACTTACATTGCATTCAAGTTACAGTTTTTACATTTTATCAGCTCTTGCTTTCCCTGGGAATCGAACCCATGATCTTGGCGTTGCTAGCGCCATGCTCTACTATTTGAGCTACAGGAAAGCTTTTAGTTGTATTTAGTTGTATGTTACCATAGACTTAATATAAATTGCTTAATATAATCAGGCACTGTATGATGTTCAAGTGTTCGCTCACCTGTTTTCAGTATCAGTTCAGTCAACAGTGTAACTGAGTTCAGTACAACAACACCAACTGATCCAAACACATACACAGGGACAACACGGTGAAGATCTGTAAGATCAAATGCAGTTTAATATCAAGATTTATAATTATAAAAATGAATTATTGCAACTTCACATCTTTTGATTTAAATCATTCTTCTAGTAAATGTATCCTCTAGTATCTTCTATATAACTTCAATAAACTTTTGATAAATAATTCATTGTGACACAATTATGAAGATGATCAGAACAGATGATTAATACTGTACCCCATTTAAATGACCATGTGAAGTTTATTAATGCCCAGAGTAACTGCAGAAACGCAATCATACAGGCCCATCCAATACGATCTGAACATCAACAAATACATCAGATATGAGTAATATTTTCTTTAATGTATCTGTTAATTAATTGACACACAAACCTTTATCATCTTTAGTAACTTACAGCATAAATGTAAGATATGCTTGGAAGAAGTTTCAGTTCCTAATGTAATATTTATTATTATTATTATTATAGTACCTTTTTCTGTTCCCAGTGCTATGATGTAGAAATAAACCATAATGGCATTGACCAGTAACATGAAAATTAACCAAACTGATCTCATGAACAAAAGTGAACCTGAAAGAAAAAAATAATAATAATAATAATAATAATATTAGTTTAAAAAAAAGTGCATATCTGAGTTTGACACTGACAGAGTGAAGGTGAATTATGATTTAGATCATACACTGAAAATAATATATACAGGTGCTGGTCATATAATTAGAATATCATCAAAAAGTTTATTTCACTAATTCCATTCAAAAAGTGAAACTTGTATATTATATTCATTCATTACACACAGACTGATATATTTCAAATGTTTATTTCTTTTAATTTTGAAGATTAGAGCTTACAGCTCATGAAAGTCAAAAATCAGTATCTCAAAATATTAGAATATTTACATTTGAGTTTCAATAAATGACCATCACTACAGTACAAATTCGGTATCTCTTGTTCTTTGAAACCATAATAATGGAGAAGACTGCTGACTTGGCAATGATCCAGAAGACGAATACTGACGCCTCCACAAAGAGGGTAAGTCACAGAGGGTCATTACTGAAAGGTGTGGCTGTTTACAGAGTGCTGTATCAAAGCATATTAAATGCAAAGTTGACTGGAAGGAAGAATTTGGGTAGGAAAAGGTGCACAAGCAACAGGGATGACTGCAAGCTTGAGAATACAGTCAAGCAAAGCTGATTCAAACACTTGTGAGAGCTTCACAAGGAGTGAACTGAAGCTGGAGTCAGTGCATCAAGAGTCACCACGCCAGACGCCTTCAGGAAAAGGGCTACCAAGCCACTTCTGAAGCAGAGACAACGCCAGAAGCATCTTACCTGGGCTGTGGAGAAAAGAACTGGACTGTTGCTCAGTGGTCCAAAGTCCTCTTTTCAGATGAAAGTAAATTTTGCATTTCATTTGGAAATCAAGGTCCCAGAGTCTGGAGGAAGAGTGGAGGCACAGAATCCAAGTTGCTTGAAGTCCAGTGTAAGTTTCCACAGTCTGTGATGATTTGGGCTGCCATGTCATCTGCTGGTGTTGGTCCACTGTGTTTTCTGAAGTCCACAGTCAACGCAGCCATCTACCAGGAAATTTTAGAGCACTTCATGCTTCCTGCTGCTGACAAGCTTTATGGAGATGCTGATTTCATTTTCCAGCAGGACTTGGCACCTGCACACAGTGCCAAAGCAACCAGTATCTGGTTTAAGGACCATGGTATCCCTGTTCTTAATTGGCCAGCAAACTCGCTTGACCTTAACCCCATAGAAAATCTATGGGGTATTGTGAAGAGGAAGATGCGATATGCCAGACCCAACAATGCAGAAGAGCTGAAGGCCACTATCAGAGCAACCTGGGCTCTCATAACACCTGAGCAGTGCCACAGACTGATCGACTCCATGCCACGCCGCATTGCTGCAGTAATTCAGGCAAAAGGAGCCCCAACTACGTATTGAGTGCTGTACATGCTCATACTTTTCATGTTCATACTTTTCAGTTGGCCAAGATTTCTAAAAATCCTTTCTTTGTATTGGTCTTAAGTAATATTCTAATTTTCTGAGATACTGAATTTGGGATTTTCCTTAGTTGTCAGTTATAATCATCAAAATTAAAAGAAATAAACATTTGAAATATATCAGTCTGTGTGTCATGAATGAATATAATATACAAGTTTCACTTTTGAATGGAATTAGTGAAATAAATCAATTTTTGATGATATTCTAATTATATGACCAGCACCTGTACATCTTACAGATGTCTAAAACAATTGCACACATTTTTTTAAGTCTGAAAATGTTTTTACTCTCATTCAGCTCCATGGTCAAAATCATTAAAGATAAGAGATTCATGCAGACTAAAAGAAACACGAGCATTAATGTGTTATATTTTGATCACACTGTGATCACATAATGATTTCTGTATGTGTTTATATCAGTGATCAGATCAAAATTCAAACACTTACAGTGCATCTGTTTCCCACATGTAAGATCCCAGTCGTATCTTGTCAGTGTGAGAAAAACTGGTAAAACTGCAACAGTTATGAATCCTAAGAAAAAAGAAAAAGATTAATACAGATACTGAGGTTTTTTTTTTTGTTTTTTTTTTTAACTTCTTACTGAAATATGAACTCTTATTTTAACACTGTTGAATAGGGAATAATGTTTTCTTTCACCATTACTTATAAATAAACATAAATAGTTGTTCATAAAGGTAAATTTACCGGATCTGGCAGATCCAAAGGCGAAGAACAGGAGGAGGAATTGTAATGAAGGCAAAATATCAAAGCTTATTCTAGCCAGAACCCTGAAAATAGTAATGATCTGTTGGCTTAATTTCCAGATGAATCTCGCCAACACTGTTTAAGAAAAAAACAGCAATGAATTAAAGGAATCAAACGTTCATATGCTTTTGAATTTATGTCATGAAAGCAGGTTAAAACTGTGTAGAAGCAACAAGATTATGGTACTACAGAACTGTTTGTGACATTCAGATGAGTGACTGATGCTTTTTGGCGTCAATTTAATCATCATTTACTGTATATTCAATAAAAAGTTAGTGTAGTAAAGACTATTCATACACTAAAAAATGACCGTGATTTTAACGGTAAAAAAACTGTGAAAATGCTACAGTAAAAACATGTTAAATGGTTAACAGTAAGTTCCTGTAAAATTTACAGGGAAAAACCATAAACTAACGTTCCCAGAATTCCCTGCGTTGCATTTGAAATTTTGTTTGAATTTGATGTTTTTTCTTTAAAATAACTGTTTCTTCTTAGTTTTTTCTTATCAGTTATGTTTATTAGGGTTGTATGGTACATCTAATGTTGTTAAATTAATGTTTATTGCGTATTTCAGTTTAATGAGTCTCACCATGATGGTGTTTAGTGTTTGTGTGAATGACACTGTGCACCGTCTATATGTGTTATTATTTAAAAGCTGCTTGTGATGGGCTTTGGTTCATCATGTGACTTTCTCATCATCACCTGCTTTTGGTGGTCATCAGTGTATTTCAAAGGTACAAAAAAGATTTCAGTACTTCAATAGGTTGGTATATTAACATTATATCAGATAATGAAATTATGGTATTTAACTGTAAATTTAAGTTAACACCGTAAAACCTAAAATGTTGTTACTGTATTTTTTACAGTAGAATTCCAGCAACCACAGCTGCCGTTTTTTTCCCGTAAATTTTACGGATTTTTTTTTACAGTGAACTAAATAAATCTCTGTACTTCTTAAACTTTGTAAATCAACTTAAATACTAGATCTGACCACTGATCTAATTAGATCAGATATTACGATTTTTATATTTTGTGTTAATCTGATAAACATTTTCACATGTACATACATTCCACTGTTAGTAGAAATACTTGCATAAAACAATATAGATGAGGTTTAGCAGAAGCACAATCACAAAGAGGACTATTATCGTGACACCTTCAAAGCCTGTGTAATTTAAACTTTTGTTCCAGGCAGATTTAAACAGAACTGGAAGAGAGAAAATATAAAAGCAGCAATTACTAAACAGAAGAACAAACAAAATACACATTAGAAAAATAACAAAACAGCTGCAGAAGTAATTTAAGGTTACTAAAACGATGTTTAGTAAAATATTTAATTCAGCCTCTTTTTTTTTTTTTTAAACCAGTGAACACATTCAGAATCTGCTATACATTAATAACACATTGAACATCTTATTACTATAGATTTACTATATTTGTACTGTACTGTATACAACTGTTAATGTGCATTTCATGTGTTTATGATAATGGCTGTTGCTTTACATTTGGATTTGTTTACCTGAATAAAAAACAGTTGATAAAACAATGTATTCTGTGTCATAACTATAATTGTGAATAAATGTTTCAGTCTTGCCTGTAAGAAACAAAAAGATACAAAATAATGAATCACAACATCATATAACACCAACAACACAACACTGGACACTTCTTAATGGAAAATGTATTTTGTTTTTGTTTTTTTTGTTTGGACAAAGTACATACAGTATATTTCATCTAATAAACGGACACTCATAAATGAATTGTAACCTGTGAACTCATGAGCATATGGAGCCGCCCAGAGCAACATAAGAGGCCTCAGAAAATAAAGAGCGCAGCAAGAGACCGACTCATTTAGAGACCCTGAAACAAAAGCAGATATCAGTCATTAGAGTTACTGTTGTATTAGTAAAACATTTGATATATAGTATATATAATAACATACAATCACTACTATAACACTCACCTTCAGAAACACCCCAGAGGACAACCGAAAGAAACATGAACATATTTGGACAGAAGACGAGAAACATCTGAAGACGGAAGACTGTGTCTGGAGAGAAAATACATAAAAACAATTTAATTAAATGGTAAATAACATGCAATAATATTGGTCCCATTTTATATTATGTAGAAACACCATGTACACAGCATATTACATAATGTTCTGCAAAACCTTTATGAGACTTTTAGTCTTAGGATTTGTGAACCACTCAAGTGATACAATTGATGTTGTTGGTCAAGTGATAACGACAACATGACGAATGTAGTACATCTGGATTAGCGTTGTGTGAAGACATTTGAACAAACTGCAATTAAACTAGTAATGCACAACCTGAGCAGTGGTGCAAAACAACATTAGACATGTGCACAACTATTCATGTTTAACCTTAATATTATGTAAAAGTAAAAATAAATAAATACATAAATAAACCTATGAATCAAGGCTGACTTACCTTGTAGCCTCAGTTCCAAATTAGTTTCAGATGAAAACACAAATGTCTGATTTCTGTAAACTGTGCATGTGTATCGTCCCTCATCTTCAGCTCTCAGATTGTCCAGATGGAGGGAGAAGTTTCCATGTTGAATCTGATCAGTAAAGAAATGAGCTCTATCATGATAATCCTGCTGCTGGGCCTCTGGTCGACTCTCACCATCTTGATACAGATGAACCAGAGTCCCTGTGTCTGTTCTTCTCCATTCTACCTGCAGACCTTTTTTAAATAAGCGTTTGTCACCATAACAAGGCAAAACCACTGAAGATCCCAGAGGAGCAAGCATTCGACAAGAATGTTTAACCTCAAACCCTTTGAAACAAAAAGACACATTTTTATAAACAGAAATAACAAATGCAGTTTTTTTCTAATTATTCTTCTGCCATGAATCTACAGTAGTCAAGTGGGCTGAAGTCTCAGTCTATTCTCAACGCAAATTTACATACATAATGTGACAATTACACTACCATTCTTTTTTTTTAAATTATTAATCTTATTTTAATGGAGATAATTACTACTTTCATTCAGCAAAGACAATTGATAAAAAGCGACAAAGACTTTTACGTTATACAAAACTTAAATTTTTGTATATTTATGACTAAAATGATTGAGAATAATGATACCTTAAAATATACAAATATAATTTAAAATTGAAAATAAACTATTAAATCAAAATTAATTTTTAAACTTACACAATTCCAGGTCTGTGATGGCTGAATACACACAATCCTTCTCACTGTAAACAGTACAGGTGTATCGTCCCTCATCTTCAGCTCTCAGATTGTCCAGACGGAGGGAGAAGTTTCCATGTTGAATCTGATCAGTAAAGAAATGCGCTCTATCATGATAATCCTGCTGCCGAGACTCTGGTCGACTCTCACCATCTTGATACAGATGAACCAGAGTCTCTGAGTCTGTTCTTCTCCATTCTACCTTCAGTCTCTTCTTTAATAAGCGTTTGTTAATCTGACAGGGCAAAACCACTGAAGATCCCAGAGGAGCAACAAGGGAATCAGATTCTTCAACAGTAAAACCTAAAAATGGAAAGACAACAGGTTTCTAATGTGAAAATTCTGTTAACGAAATATTTTATACAATAATATTGGGAAAACAATGCTGGTGATGACAGTCACTCTTGAATATGAACAAACATTCGTGTCTAGCTGCGATTTGATCCTTTACATGCATGCATTCACAACCCTACATTAGCAAAGGCCTTTTAACTCCCCCCACTTTTGTATTATTTTTTACTTTTTGAGTCTCTCCACCCATTCATTTCCAGATGGCTTTTCCTGCATAGGGTCACAGAGATGCTGGAGCCTTTCCCAGCATCTCAGGCCACAGACAGGGAAATGCCCTGGATGAATGGCCAGTCCATCATGATTTAGTGTTGATAAATAAATGCAATTAATTCATTTAAAATGAGCACAACCTACATGGTTGCATCAACAAAGTCCAAAACACAATTGTTGAGTAACTTTTAGGAGATTGGTACTAAAAATTTTGAAAGCTGACAAAAAAAAAAAAAACACGATCAGCTCCAGTTGACTGAATGTACGGAGCAGCTAATTTACAATCATCTTATGTATAACTGCAATATGTAAACTTAAATGTATACCTGACGAAATTAATTTGCTTTACTGTAAGGTCTTTATACATAAATATAATACACTAAAATAGTACAGTAGATTACAGTAGTTTTTGTTTTTAATGTTTACTCACTCAGTGTCAAATTTGTCTCAGATGAATACACACTGTCTTGGTCACTATAAACTGTACAGGTGTATTGTCCCTCATCTTCAGCTCTCAGATTGTCGAGACGGAGGGAGAAGTTTCCATGTTTTATGCTCTCAGTAAAGAAATGCGCCTGTCATGATAATCCTGCTGCTGGGCCTCTGGTCGACTCTCACCATCTTGATACAGATGAACCAGAGTCCCTGTGTCTGCTCTTCTCCATGCCACCTCCAGACTTACGTTTATCAACATAACAGGGCAAAACCACTGAAGATCCCAGAAAAATCTGGTTGCAACAATGTTGCACAAGTAAACCTGAAAAAGAATAGACGATTTCAAAATTTTAAAGTGAAAAGTGAAAAATTCAAAACTGAATTTTGCAAGCTGCGTTTTAGTTTGCACGAAGTGTGCAAAAATACTATTAAAATTTAAATTTAGGGATTTAAAAAATAAATAAATAAATAACTATAAATATTTATAAGTGATTTTCTAAAGCAACACAGTGAAAGAGAATTGTATTAACTGTCAGTGGTTTTACATCATGGACTACTACTACCATTACAGCTATTATTGTGTCACAAACCTCTAGTTGATTGATACCTTCTGAATTACCTTTATCATGTGATCTGCAGTAGATCAAACAGCAGAGGAGAAGTGCAGATCCAGATGCAGAAATACAAAGAATCAACACAATTATGTGTGAAACAGAGAAACCTGTGAAACACAAATAGCTGCTGAACAAAGAGAATAGTATAACATTCCCTGTATTTTCATTTTTTCCATGTATTTTCAGATATACCTGAAGTGTAAGGTAGTGACAGACAGTGGTGGAAAGAGTACTAAGTAAAAGTATTGCTACTTAAGGAATAATTTACTTGAGTACAAGTAAAAGTACTGAAAAATAATATGACTCAAGAAAGAGTAAAAAAGTAGTTAGCTGAAAATCTACTCAAGTTACTGCGTTACAAAGTATTTTTGTATTATTTTTCTATTTTTACCCAAAATGAGACAATGTGAGCATTATGGAGCAGGGTTAACCCTAACACTAACACTCATACTGTAATGTCTGTTTCACAAGTGAGACCCAGGAAATCCCTTATATGGACAAATGCATCAGAAATCACTACAGCTGAATAACATGCAGATAGAGATGCTTTGACTGATGAAACGTGGAAGACAATAAACACACAATTGCAATGCAATGTATAGAATTTTCTAAAATATGTTCTGTCTCAATGTGATAAGAAGCAACATGGAACCACAGAAGCTAACTGTTTCAAACACGACTGATGTTATATAGTGATTTTTGGAGCAAAACATGAAATTAGTCTCATAAATTGTCATGTTTGACGCTATGTTAAGCAAACGTGCTACCTATTCCTGTTGCCAGGAGCAACTGTTTTATAACAAATTTTGAAAAGTACATTCACGTATAAGATTATGTGGTTGTTTTTAAGAAGGGCAAAAGCAAAGAAGGGTAAGTGAAGGTTTAAAAGAAAAGAAAGGGTTTAAAACAGTGTGAATAGAAAGGTGCCAGTAAAAAATAATGTGGGGTATGGTTGGGCATCGTTTGAATTTTAATGATTCCGATTCTTGGCAATTCCTAATTTCAATTAGGTAAAAAAAATAAAAATAAAAATAATAATAAATAAATAAAAACTCTTAGATATCATCTTATTGCAAAATATTTAATTGTTAGCTGAATACTATGAATGAAAATCAATAGGCCAAAGAACACTTACACAAGGATGTGTGTGCAAGTCTTCTTGACTTGAATGGTTTAAAATCACATTGAAAGTGTAGTTTGTTATAATAACAAAGGTGGACTAATTTAATTAGTTGAGTGAGGATTCAGTCCAGGGTAATAATTCAAAATGAGAGGAACACAGGCATGGGTCACGACACGGGAAGGTCAGTCCGTGGGGTAATAATCCAAAACGGTCAAACAGACAACGGGCCAAGACAGAGCACAGAGTAATCAGTAAACATCCGAACCAAAGTCGCAAGACAGAATAATCAGGATCCACGGGAAGCAGGGCAAAACAGCACAAGAAAACATGCAGAATGTTAGTGGAGCAAAGCAAGACCTCACACTGAGCATCGCGTCTGCAGGGGTTTGTGCTGAAGGAAACAGGTGTTATGTTATGATTCAGGCGAGCGCGCCCTCTGGTGTAGTTCGCAGGAAGCGACCCGGTCCGAGGGTGGAACATGAACAATATCGATTTGCTGTTTCTTTGCATAATGCTACAGACAATAAAGACACTGCGACTAATTTTACTTTTTATCAAAATAATTAGTAAAAACAACACTAAAACTCTAGTTAATATTAGAAAAACCTCTTAAAAATATAAAACTCCTAAACTCAATTAATATTAGGATTTTTCCATTTTTGATGAGAAAACAAACAGATATTGAAATCAGGCCTGTTAATTTTACACACTGTTCTAGAAAATAAACAAACAAATAAATAAATAAATAAATAAAATACTGAATAGATTAACTTACTCATATTTAAAACACCCCACCAGAAATGTGTGTGTAAACACACAAACACACACACGCACAAACACACACACACACACACACACACACACACACACACACACACACACACACACAATAATGAATAATGAATAATGAATAAACAAACAAATAAATAAATAAATAAATGTCTATTTTAGATTACTTGGTGGATGTTAGGTACTTTAAGGTACTTTTTTGCATTGTGAAATATGCTTTACAAATGAAAAAATAAATAAATAAAATAAAAATCTATTATAACTGAAGGCATTAAATATTTTACAGTTTTAACAAAGCATGACAGCTTCATCTTTAATCTGCTACTCACCCAGTTGCTCCAGTTCTACCGTTGCATTGGCTGAAAGTCCTCCAGCAAACACTTGACACATGTAAACTCCTTTATCCTCAGTTCTGACACTCTTCAGTCTGAGAGAGAAGTTTCCTTTGAGAATTTCATTAGTGAAGAACTCAGCTCTGTCTCTGTATCGCTCATCTGATGAATCTGATAAAGTCTCATTGTTTTGGTAGAGCAGAACCAGAATATCTTCATCTTCCTCGGCATATGTGAACATGGTCCAGAAAAGCGCTGTTGTGTCCTGTGGGCCAAGGCTTATTTAAAATTTACTGTTTCAAAGTAGAAAAGTGTTCAATGGTCAGACGAGTCCAAATTTGATATTCTTGTTGGAAATCACAGACGCCATGTCCTCCGGGCTAAAGAGGAGGAAGACCTTCCAGCGTGTTATCAGCGTTCAGTTCAAAAGCCAGCATCTCTGATGGTATGGAGGTGCATAAGTGCATACGGTATGGGCAACTTGCTGTTTTGGAAGGCACTATGAATGCTGAAAGGTATATAAAGGTTTTAGAACAACATATGCTCCCCTTCAGATGACGTGTATTTCAGGAGGACAATGCAAAACCAAATACTGCAGCTATTACAACAGCATGGCTTCGTAGTAGAAGAGTCCGGGTGCTGAATTGGCCTGTCTGCAGTCCAGATCTTTCACCTATAGAGAACATTTGGCGCATCGTTACACGAAAAATACGTCAAAGATGACCACAAACTCTTCAGCAGCTGGAAACCTATATCAGGCAAGGGACCAACTTCCAACACCAAAACTCTAGAAACTCATAACCTCGATGCCCAGACATTGTCTTCAGTGTTTTGAGGAGATGCTACACCATGGAAAACATGGCCCCGTCCCAACAACTTTGAGACCTGTAGCAGTCATCAAATTTGAAATGAGCTCATTTTGTGCATAAAAGTGTAAAATTTATCCGTTTAAACATTTGTTATGTTATCTATGTTCTATTGTGAATAAAATATTGGCTCGTGTGATTTGAAAGTCTTCATTTAGTTTTCATTTTATTCAAATTTAAAAAAAAAACGGCCCAACATTTCCGGAATTCGGGTTGTACTTTAGATGCATCACATTTGTAAAACATTCATTCAAAAATTCATTCAAAGTTCTCTGTTAAGGGAAGTTAACAGAAGGGATTTTTTTATAACCTTAAAATTAACACTCACAGTAGGAAATTATTGCCTACAACAGATCTGCTTTTATTTCATTGAAAAAGTATTTGAGAGATTAGATAATGATCACAAGCACATGGGGGAAATAAGCACAAAGAGAGTCACAGATCATGAGTTTAAATCAGTGTGTTTCTTTTTTGGCTGCAAAAAGACCTCAAATCTCAGATTACAGAGATTTCTCAGTGTCAAAAACATGAGACAAAACATATTAAGGTGAAGAAACATTGATACTGACATTGACTACAACATAAACATTGATTACAACGTGTAATCCAAGACTGTACATACATTGTAAAGAATAATAACAACAAAAACTTCCATGTAAAAAAAAAACTATGAATTTTGTGCCTTTTCCAAAAAGCATGATCTCACATTTCCCACTTCAAGTTTTCAACAAAGCTTTCTTCCTGGCTGCCAAGTGTACATACATCAATCACAACTCCAAGGTTCCTGGCTGTCCTGGCAGTTATCAGTGGTAAACCTTCAGTCACAAAAAAATGCTAAATACAGGGAAAGTACATTGGACTTTACTGCCAGATATATTAACACATACACATCTGAAGTTATAACACTATATTAAGTCTATTCTATGCACCATGAGTGTAAGTGCAGCTCTGATCATAATCCTCACATTGCACATACAGTATAATTTGTTATAAGCAGGATTAGTTTAATTTTTTTATCTTTTCTGTATCCTATATATTTTATTTATCATAAATGAGACCATAAAGTTACCTCTTTTAGCAGCTCTGCAGAACACAAGAATAAGTTGTAGTAAAGACAAAACACAACAGCTTAGAAGCTCCCAACCCTGTAATACATGATTTATCCGTTCAGGAGTCTCAACAATGCTTGACTTCTTCTCCATAATGATGTTAGTTATTCCTAAACACAAAATTCATGATCAAAACACACATACATATTTTATACTGTACACAATTGCAAAGATGAATGAACAATAAGAAAAAAAAAATATCTCACTACATCAACTAAAGGTGCTGAAGACAGACAATCGATGGATGAAATCATCACTGAAAGCTGGTTTAATACATTTTTTTTTATTTTACTTAATCTCAAATGTTCCTACTTTATACTTTAATGAGACACAGAGGGCTGTTATCATTGCTATCAGCTTCTGTACCCCAATAAAAATAAAAATACATTATTGTGGTATTATGTTAATTACACAAACAAACAAACAGAAATGTGTATATCAATATATGGAGTAAATCTTCCAAAAATATCTGTGAAAATAAAATGATTAAATAATTAAAAATGCCACATACATGACTCTACAACCATTTTTAATATACTAATATTTAATAATAATATTTTTAATATTTAATATAACTATTTAAAATTTCCATAACATAACATTAGAATAATCTTTGATTAATTTAAACAAGGGTATATTATAATTCAAAATTGAAAATCTTTATTATAAAGCCAAAAATACACAAAGACAGAATAAACCTGGAAAGTATTTTAAATACGGTGCAGCCAAAAACAACATCAGAGGCCTAAAGTAAAGAGTACAACAGGAGACAGTCTCATGCAGAGATCCTGAAACACAGTCAGAGTTTAATGAAAAACAGCTGAAATAATTTACTAATATCTGGAGGAAAGAAAAATGATTTTAACATCCATGAGTCTGATCATGAATTAGTCCACTGATACATTATGAAAACATTTAACACTGAAATACACTTTCATTTATCTGGGCAATAAAGCTGATGTACAGCCTGCGGTTAAAATCTAACATCATGCTTACGTCATACTGGTGTCATCTGCTCCACTGAAATACTCACCTTCAGCAAAACCCCAGAGGATGAATGCAAAAAACAAACTCATGTTTGGACAAAACACCAGCAAAACCTGAAGACGCAAAACTAAAGTAAAGATACAAAAACACCATCAGATTTATGTCACCGTCAGATTTAATTGTACTTCTGTTACTCATCAGTTGCATTGGCTGAGAATCCTCCAGCATTCACTAGACACATGTAAACTCCTTTATCCTCAGTTCTGACACTCTTCAGTCTGAGAGAGAAGTTTCCTTTGGGGATTTCATCAGTGAAGAACTCAACTCTGTCTCTGTATCGCTCATCTGATGAATCTGATAAAGTCTGATTGTATTGATAGAGCAAAATCATATGTCCGTCTTTATCTGTTTCCCTCTGTGAAACCTCTTCAATGTGTTCAGGTGTGATATGAGAGTCTACAGAGCAGTTCAGAGTGACGTCCTCACCCACAGACACAGATATGGACTGATACTGATACTAGCAAACACAAGAATAAATAGGTTAAATATCACAACATGAAGAGTTACAACAACAGTATTTTTTAAACTATTAAAACTACTGAAAATGAGTCTAGGACGCATATAATCAAAGATGAACAACATCATTTACCCATGATTACTACATATTAACTACTATCCTCACTGTAAACTGTAAAATACAATTTACCGAATTTTAAAGTCAAGTGACAAATATTTAGCACTTCCTGTAGATCACACGTACCTTCAGTGTTCATCATGAGTACTGAAAATATGAAGATGCACATAAGAAGGTTCGGTAATACTTTACTTAAAGCCTTTATGCATAATGCATTATAAAGGGTTATTAAAGGGTATAATGTTTTAATAAGGGTTATTAAAGGGTATAATTATTCGGTAACACTTTACAATAAGGTGTCATTTATTAACATTAGTTAATGTATTAACTAACATGAACAAACAATGAACAATGCATTTATTACACTATTTATTAATATTTGTTAATGAAAATACAGTTGTTCATTGTTTATTCATGTTAGTTCACAGTGCATTAACTAATGTTAACAAACACAACTTGTGATTTTAATAATGCATTAGTAAATGCTGAAATTAACATTAACTAAGATTAATAAATGCTGTAGAAGTATTGTTCATTCTTAGTTCATGTTTACTAATGTTGTTAACTAATGTTAACTAACGAACCTTATTGTAAAGTGTTACCAATTATTCATAATGTGTTGTAATGCATTATATCTCGTTGTAAATAATTAAAACTGAATTTAAAATGCATAGTGTAACAATGAATTGGTAAGTCTTATAATGTATTAACTGTTACAATTACAGTTACAATTATTCATGAGATTGTACAATGCATTATAAGGTGCAATACAAGGCATAGTTAATGCATTAAAACTACTTTATAATGTATTACACATAAATACTTTAAGTAAAGTGTTACTGAAGGGTCTTCTTATTCTTTATGCAAAACAATTTAGGTGAAACTTGCATCATATTTAATATAAGTTGTGAAGAAAATATTTGGTTTGTTATGGGCAAACATGCACTGTGAGATTACAGGTCTAATTCCACTTTCACTTAATATTTAAGTGTGAATGATAAGCTTGCTGTTCTGATGATCCGAGGTCAGTTTTACACACTTTGATTTGGGCTGATCATAAGGAAATATGAGTGATCATATCTGAGTTGCAGGTATAAATAATAAATAAATAATTAACAGCAGCAGGTAAATAAAAAGACAGGAGCTTGAACTACAGTAATTTTAAACGGGGTATTCAGGGAAAGTATTGTACTTGTTATCACATTTACCACTGTAAACCTTTACAGGTTGAAAGGCTTCTCCTTGGCTCTGCACTCTCTCAGCTGTGCCATCACATAGGCTCCACCGGGATCCTTAAGGCTCCACTTTGGTTTCTTCTTTGGATTCTCTTTCAGTTTAGCCTTCTTCGTTATGTCATTTTGATGATCAAAGATGAGTTTTAAGGGCAAATAAATTGACTACAGGGGGACCTTAAAAGGTTAGATAGTTATTTAATGATTATCTAGAAGAAGACACTAGCCAGGTTTAAATCACAGAAGGGGAACGTTGTACTAGAACTATTAAATTATGTCTATGACATTATTGATTTAATTCACATATATAATTATTATTAAAACTATTAAGAGACCATGATAAACAGGTGAATAAACACCTGAATGTTCAGAAATTATGAATAAATGACTTATTATGACTTTTTTTTTTGTTAAAAATCGTTTTTCTTATACTTTTTTATTTATTTTTTAATTTTTTTAATTAGATCATGCAATAGTTCATGCTGTCATATGGTCATGTTACAACATGCCCTATCTATTGGTCATGTTGCCACATTTCAATTCCATTCTTTTGGGGTAAAAAAACAAACAAACAAACAAACATATATGGTATTATATGTAATATATGGTATTAATTCGTCAGTCCTGCGTTCCTGTGTCTTGTGTTTTTCTCCCCATGTGCCTTCCCTGTGATCTAGTTTCTCTCTCGTGTTTGATTGTTCCTTGGTTTCAGCTGTGTTTGATTAATTTCCTCATTTAGTTCCTAGTACTTAAGCCCTACGTTTTCCTGTGTCTAGCGTCCGGTGTCTTACGTCGTTTTAATTGCTTGTGTTTTCCTGGCTTTCCTTTGTGGATTTATTAATGACGCTGTTTGTTTTGGTTATCTGCCTCCTTCGTGCTCCTTCGTACTTCTCGCCCCGTCAACCCGTGACAGAAGACAGGACCCAATCAATAGTGTGAGCAGCACCCCTTCTCCCTGTTTTCTTTTCTGTGTGTTGAAAGTCTTTTGTTTTCCTGGTTTTCCCCGCGGCCATGGAAATAGCTGCTCACTTCTCCACCCTTGCCTGCCGAGATCTCCCTTTCGTGGAGTACGCCCGGGAATTCTGCGGGCTCGCTGCGGTGACGGCGTTGGACGACGCCACCATCAATTCTCTGTTCTGGATCAGGGCCAATTACCATCGCCCCGTGGACCTCCCAGACACCACTGGACTAAGCTCGAGGGAAGGTATCCTCTGGTGTCTGGAGCATCCGACCCTGATCCAGAACCAGCCGTCTGTCAAGCCTGCTGCCCGTTCCTCAGTCAAGTCCGCCGGCCGCTCCGAAGTCAAGCCCGCTGGCCGCTGTACCCCTAAGCTGACAGCAGCTGTCACCCTCACATCTAACCAAAAGAGGAATCTGAGGAGGAAAAGACTGTCAGCTCCTCCAGAGCACGCTCCAGTGTCAGCTCCAGCCCCTGAGCCCGCTCCAGTGTCGACTCCAGCCCCTGAGTCCGCTCCAGTGCCGACTCCAGTCCCCGAATCCAGCCCAGAGAAGGCTCCAGTGCCCGCTCCTCCAGAACCCATCCTGGCCGGTTGGCCCATAATTTCCCCCAAGGAATTTTTTTTGGGGGGCTATAGGGGTCCGGCCGTAGGGGCCAGCCCGAGGGTCGAGGCCAAGGCCACAGAGGCCGCCATGGCACCCTGAGCTCCCTGCTCCACCATGGTGCCCTGAACTGCCTGGTCCGCCATGGGTCTCGGATCAGGTACCGCTCTGGAGGCCGGCCGTCCCCATGTAAGCCTGTCCTGAGGCGCCCACCCCCCTCTGTTGGATGTTGTTACGATGCGGCACGCGCCTTCCGGGAGGGGGGAGTAAATGTCAGTCCTGTGTTCCTGTGTCTCGTGTTTTTCTCCCCATGTGCCTTCCCTGTGACCTAGTTTCTCCCTCATGTTTGATTGTTCCTTGGTTTCAGCTGTGTTTGATTAATTTCCTCGTTTAGTTCCTAGTACTTAAGCCCTGTGTTTTCCTGTGTCTAGCGTCCGGTGTCTTATGTCGTTTTAAGTCGTTGTGTTTTCCTGGCTTTCCTTTGTGGATTTATTAAAGACACTGTTTGTTTTGGTTATCTGCCTCCTTCGTGCTCCTTCGTACTTCTCGCCCGGCCCGACCCATGACATTAATTAAACAAGACCACTATTTGTACTAGACATTTATTTAATTAATGTGGAAATAAAGAAATAGTAAGAAAGTCAAAAATTGTCAAGCTGTGCCCGCTCTCCTCTCCCCTACATATCTACGCTACTGACTATGGATTTTTTTTCGGAGAGCTATTGGTTCAGTCAGGATTTGCATTGCTGTGGGCAGTCACGTAGCTACGGGTGGGCCTGGGTGGGCCCGGGCCCACCCACTTTCATCTGTGGCCCACCCAATGAGAAGTTTGTAATTTTCCAAATGGATGTAATTTATTAAACGTCTTATTTAACTGTAACTTTATTTATTAAAAATATTAAATGCTTGTTTTCATTGTCAATTACAGGTCGTTTCTTAGTTGTCCCTCTTCCTATAGGTG
>NW_026704870.1:0-22427 GCF_012432095.1 Onychostoma macrolepis
TGTTCAGCACCCAGGTGATAATATCTTGATTTTAAAGACCGATATTATTCAGAGATTATACAGTCCTCAGCAGTAGTACTCAAATAAATTATAATTGTTCAGTAAGTCTCGAGCAATATGTCAGTAAATATGTTAAGCCTACTTAGTATGAAATAAATGTATTTTAAATATATTACTTTTTTTTACTAGGGCATTGATTAATAAATCAATAAATCTGTGTTTTTTTTTTTTCCTTCTTGAAAGTAAAGGACAAATTAAAAACATTGTTTAATCATTGTAGTAGTAATAACTGCCTATTATTGCAAAAAGAGTTTCATGGCCATATATAGAGTTTCATATATAATATATATATTAGGGCTGGGTAAGTTAACGTGTTATTATTGTGTTAACGCATTAATTATTGAACACCGACAATTATTTTACCGCGCATTAACACAGTATTTTATTATTATTATTAAAGCTCTGTTATAACACAATGTCTACACTTTGTGTTATAATGAGAGGATTCATAAGCGCACAATTTTCAGCACTGCGCAAGAACTTTTGAGCGGTGAGTGGATTCTAAACGCAATTGCCTTCCTGAAATCAACAGGTATGTCTGTGATTGGCTACATTGCTCAACACTACAAACACGTGTTATAAAAAGAAACTCTGCCTATGCTTCCGCATGTTAATCATTTTTATGTTATTTTAGTTGTTCTTGTTGCTTTTGTGCAATAGATGAATAACAATTTATATGTTTTTAGGGAAATCATTTTTATTCTCCTGCATCCCGCACACACACACTCTGGACTCAACTTGTTTTTCTATGACAAACTAGACAAAATGTTAATTCCCTGGCAGTAGCAAATAGCTTTGGTTTTATATTTAATTTTATTACATTAATGTTTAAGTTGAGATTTACAAGAAATATTTTAACTGCTACTATGTAAAGGCAATACTGCTGTAAAAAAAAAAAAAATCACCTTATTTGTTTAAAGTGTTTGCAAACAAATGTTATTGCACTTCTGTTCATATAGCAGTACTTTTAAAATAAAAAGTTCTTACCGTTTCAAAAGGAGAAAACAAGGATTTATTCACCAGGGTTTTTTTACTGCTCTGATTCTCTGAGTTCATCAGTGTCAGGTAAATGCTGTTCATTGTCTCAGCAACCATCTGTCTACCAGTAGATACAGTCACCTTGTAGGTCGACATTGTGCCTGTGTGGAAGAATGTACAATCTATGGATCCTCAGTTTCAAGTAAATTTATACAAAGTTCACTTCTGACTACTTTAATTTGCTCCACCTCCTGGGACATCATAATGTGGGTGTTGTTCACCAATCAAAAATGTCATGTTAATACCTGAATATGTGAACTTTATCACATTTATGAACATTGTCATCCCCAATTGAAAGAAAAAAAAATATAATAAATAAATAATTAAATAAAATGACAAAATAAAATAAAAAATAAGAAAATATTTCAAGAGGGCAACGCAAATAAAAAAAAAATCTGAAAGGGAAGAGATGTGGAGAGAAAAGAAAGGAAAGGAGACAGAAATATTGAGGAACTGATGGTTTCAAACTGATTGTGGAGAATGATGGTGAAATAAACCATGAACCCATTTCCTTAATTCTTAGGTCACTGGCGGATCCCTTCTGGATCATTAGTGCATGACCTAGTTGTGGCTGTCGTAGTAATGCTGAAGTCAATGCTTCAGCTGGTTATCTGCTCGCGACCATACTGTTCTTGTTTGCCAAACCCGTTGACAGTTCATTGTTGTAAAAACATATTTCCTCTCATCGAGCTGAGACATATTAAATGACAGAAGGGATATAAGGGTGATTCTTAGACTATGGGCACTTTTATGTTCTTTGGTCATATTTTTAAAAATACATATAATTTTGGACAAATTCCTCTTTCTTTGTCAAACTAACAATAAAACCACCTTAAAAACTTTTTACTACCTTTCTATTATGATTTTTTCATGCTTTTCAACCTCCTTATAGGTGTCAAAATCACCGTTTTCTCCTTGTCGCACACCCAGACTTTTAAACTTCAACAATGAAAATGCAGTTTAAAAATATGACTTATCTGATAACTATTAATGTACCTGAATTAAGCACTAGTAAAATAATTAAAATACATTATAGTATTTAATGTGAGAGCACTATCAATATTACTTTTTATACAAAATATAGCTGTCGAACAGTATTGGTGTCATTTCCACCACAACACTGTAATGTCCCTTTAAAAGTTTGTGTGAAAGATTGTTTAGGTGGTTTCTATGGAAATGTTCAGTGACATCAGAGCACATGTTGGACATGGAGGAAATTAACATTTTCATCAACAACATGTGAAGAAAAATCAAGGTAAATATTGCTTGATCAGTTAATATATTTATTCTACGTCATTTCCAAGCATACTGTACCTTCAAGGGTGTTTTTAAAAAGCAAAACTTTTAAGTTAAATAAGAGTATTTTGCATACATGAAATGCTAAGCATTAATTCAAAGCTAATCAGTGAAGCTATCTTCCATTTTTTCACAAAAAAACTACAGAAATGTCATTTCCACCACACTGCCTCTGTGGTGGAAATGACATTTATGGTTACAAAGTACAATTGATATGTTTAATGACTTTGTGAACTGAGTTTAATGAGTGTGATGAGTTTAAGACTTTTTCTAATAAATATCTCTGCTGTTTCTCTACATTCATGTTAATTCATTGTCATTTCCATCACCACACATTTTTTTTTTTAAATTAATAAAAAGTTCTCATCACACATTAAAAATGTATCCACAATTTATGAGATCATGCTCTACTCAGCATTTGGTCCTTAGAGCAGTTAATTTATCTCATTGACAAATGTATAATTATTGTACATTGTGGAAAAACTGGTAAAACTAGTTGCAAAAATGATCTTAGACAATTTTTGAGTGGCATAAGTTATTCTATATTTAAATAACAGCTGTATATTGAGATGTGGTGGAAATGACATTTGTTCATTGCAGGTTGGAAAAATGTAAAATATTAACAATTTCTCTTGTAATCTAAGATTGTCCTCTTACAGACCTTAAAACTAGACAAATTATTTCAACTTATGAGACTGTGTTACGTGACTTTTGAACAAGTTTTTTTATTCAACTTCACAAGGCTAAAAGTGCCCCTAGTTGAAGAAACGCCCATAAATAGAAGGAGAGAAAAAAAGACAGAGAAAGAAAAGAAATGGAGACAAAGAAAGAAAGCATGTAAGAAAAATAAATTGAAGATAAATAAGGAAAGATTTACTGAAGAATGCTCAGAAAAATGAATCAATACTAATCAATAGTAACAGACTGAATAATAATAATAATAATAACAAATTGCACTGGCAGCAGTAATGGCAACAATGGTGGTGTAGCAAACAGTGAAAAAAGTCAAAAGCATATATATATATATATATATATATATATATATATATATATATATATGTGTGTGTGTGTGTGTGTGTGTGTGTGTGTGTGTGTACGTTTACTTAGCTATCGAAATGGGACACATTCCACAGGCGTAATGGTTTTATACTGTACAAACTGTATTTTCTATCGCCCTACACCAACCCTACACCTAAACCTACCCCTTACAGGAAACTTTACTCATTTTTATTTTCATACCAATTTTACAAATGAGGACGTCCCTAAAGGGAGGTTTTTGGATATTTTGTCAGGTTTAGCTCACTTCTGGGAACAAATTTGTCCCCAAAATATGATTAATTCACAAATCAGGGAACTCGATATTTAAAAAGAAGTAATGAAGCCATATAGTTGTTTGAGTTCAGATATCATTATGGCTATCATAATCTTTTTAAGATTGTATAACAAAAACTTTGTTTTTATTTGTTTTCCAGTTGATTAAAGTTGTTTATAGGCTAATATATTTAAAAAATGCTTCAAACTTAATTTTTTATTGTATCCTATAATTATTAAATGTGGCAAATCTATTAGCCCAGTTTGGTCATTTTAGTTAGAAAGAAACAACCCGAATGGAAAGTTGCTTCTCTGTCTTAATGTTTCTAATTTCAAAGCTCACAATATTGTAATGGCAATATTATTTATTTATTCATTCTCATTTTCATGTGCCATTTTGATTGTTACAAGAATTAATGACATTGTGGGTAAAAGTTTTCACAAAACTGAAAACATTACAACTGTATTTCTGCATAATAGACCTTTTTCACATTTCTGGGTTTATCAGCAGCGGAAGTCGTCATAGTTGGGTAAACTTCGAGAGCAGTTAATGAGAGAGTACCACAAATATATTTTTTCCATTCCCATTTGCTCAAATAGCAAAAGAAAAACTCCACGATAGTGTTTTCATAACTTTCAAAAAAAGGAAAAACTTGAGAGAGACTTATAACAGCAGTTAGAAGAGAGAATGAAGTTAAATTTACCGTCACTCCCATAGACACTGCATTAGAAACACCATCGCATTAGTGTTAACTAGTTTTTTGGTCCCACTTCATATTAGGTGGCGTTAACTGCTATGTACTTACATCAAAAAATAAGTACAATGTACTTACTGTGTTCATATGGGATATGGGTAGGTTAGGGACAGGTTTGGTGGTCTGGGTAGGTTTAAGGGTGGGTTAAGGTGTAAGGGATGGGTCTACAGTGTAACTATAAATGTAATTACAAAAATTAATTACAGATGTAATTACATGCATGTATTTTTAAAAATATGAGAACAATGTAAAAACATGTATGTACGCAACAAGTGCATTGTATAAAATGATTAATTTAGATGCAAGTACATCGTAGTTAAGGCCACCTAATATAAAGTGGGACCAATTTTTTTGTAATTTGGTGCAAAGGTGATATAATACAAAGTATATTATTATAAATGTACATACATTTAAAAAAAAAATCAAAATATATATATAAAAAAAAAACTTTAAAGGATTTATTATGTTCATGACCATTGAAACGCGTCATCACAGTTTAATGAAAAGGGTCTATTCTACCTAGACTTACCAGAAAATCATGGAGGTATTGGGCAAGACCGTACAGTGTATTTTAGAGTGTACTTTTGGTGCATATAGGCAAGATTTTAGATAGTGGAAAATAACAAACTGTAAGTGCTGCCAGTAAAAAAGCTCTTTCTGGAGTGTTCACAAACATCAAAGTCTGCCATGAAGAGTCATGAACTTATGATTTCACTCATTTTGTCCAAAGCACAGTTTAAGTGGCGAATGCTATTGCTAATGGCGAAACTAATTTTATGGTAACTGTGCTGTCATTCATAAATAACACGTTGCAGTTATGTATTATATAATCAT
The DNA here is from genome assembly GCF_012432095.1 of Onychostoma macrolepis. Classification (NCBI taxonomy): domain Eukaryota; kingdom Metazoa; phylum Chordata; class Actinopteri; order Cypriniformes; family Cyprinidae; genus Onychostoma; species Onychostoma macrolepis. The sequence goes on from NW_026704870.1 coordinate 5,295, forward strand.
GTCATGATGTAGGCAGTGTTTAAATTAGTCCAACATAAGATGTCGTCAACTTTTTTTTTCATTGATGCCAGCTTTGTTATTGTAAACATATTGTAATCTAATGTGCTAAAAGGATGTTAATTGGCATTAACGCATGCAAAGTGCACTCCATTTCAAATCACTAAAAAGCTCAGACTTCGCAATCTCACAAAGTTCTGTTATAATCAATGAAGCTGTGTACACTGCATAATTAAGGCGAGATGACGCTTTTGAATCCAAACAATAGATCCCTATGGGGCTTTTTTTCCCCCCGACCTAAGTGTTTTTTTTCCTGACCTGTGTCCCCCCCAATATATGCAAAATAACTGATATTGAATCAAATTGAACTGAATCGAAACGCAAGCTTGTGAATCAGGATTGTGAAATTTGTGTCAAAACCCAGCCCTGGGTGCTACCAATGGTAAAGGCTTGTAATAACTGGAGCCACTCCTGATTCATATTTTAATTATGATTAAACTGCATTTGATTATCCGTAAAACAATTTAGCATAAGGAAAATTATGCACACACAGCATGCAGTGTAGGTTTCGTTCTGTGTGAAAACATGACGCAAGACAGAGTGTTGAGAGAAATTATATGAAAGAATGTATGAATTCTTTAAATCCTTTCAAACAGAAAGGATTTCCGTTAATGTCAGTCAAGATGATTCCCAACCTGTCTGCTTACTTAGTGGGGTTCCACAGGGGTCCAATCTCAGCCCAATTTGGTTTTCTTTGTTACTCCTTGGGTAAATTTTTCACAATCATGGAATCTCTTTTCACTTCCTCTGCAAAAGAACAGTAAGCAGCAAATAGAGTTTTTGTTGGACTGTAAACATGATACTAATTATGGCTAGCGTTACATTTTTTACATTTGAATGAAGATAAAAGTTGTGTGGTTCAGAGTATGAAATAATTTAACTGATTTGGGCAGTTTAGCCCCTTTGTAAGCGGAAGTATGAAATCTAGTAGTTCTTTTCGACTGTGCGCTTAAATTTGAGAAGCAGATTTATTCTATGGTTAAATCATGTTTTTGTCCTTTTTGTTTGTTTGTTTTTTTATGTGAAGGGAATTTTAAATTTAATCATTTTCAGACTAATCATAAAATCAGCTGATCATAAATGATGACTCACACTTCCTTTTTTTATGCAGGCCTAACCCTTAAGTAAGTTTTAGGGAACAGAAATGTTCCAACCTTGAGTAGTGTTGCAATAATTACACATGAACAAGACATGATTACTAGAAGTCTGTCTGAAAATAATAATAATGATATTATGTCATGATTTGAGGAATAAGCTGAAGTAGTAAGTAACAGAAGGGGTTGCTGGTTTGTCACATAAGTGAACCAATCAGATTAAAGGAGAATGATGTAATGAAAGTGACATGAAGTGTAGTCAAGTATGGTGTCCCATACTCTGAATTTGTGCTCTGCATTTAACCCATCCAAGTGCACACACACAGCAGTGAGTAGTAAACACACACACACACACACTGAACACACACCCAGAGCAATGGGCCTTTTGAGTTTCAAGTCCGAATCTCTAACCATTAGGCCATGACTGACCCAATTTGATGGTACCAAATTTGCATGTTGCGATAATTGCTTTCACCATGGTATACGGTATTATCATGTATAATATGACACGATGTTACCTTTGCTATGTTTCGTTCCTACATAAACTGTGGTAACCTTCAGGCATGTGACTATATCAAATTTGCATGTTGCGATAATTGCTGAAGCGTTTACCACAGTATACGATATTATCATGACATTGAAATAAGTTGCAAGAAAAGTGTTGTCATAATACAGTATTTAAGTATTTTGCACTGTGATGAACACCAGAGTGAATACAAAAATCTAAAGGGCTGTTTGAAACATTTAAATGCTGTTCAGAAACAGAAAGTAGTGCGGATGCTTTGTTTCCAGGATTACTGGGGAAACGGCTGCATTTCTGCTGTTGCTCCAGCGCCATCTGCTGTCAGAGAGTGAATGTGCATTTTCATTCAGCGCATCTCCTTCACTCGTTCCACCATGCGCTTCTCATGCATGTTGGGTTTGTCTGAATGAGAGTGCGCATGCGCAGCATACAGCGGTGTTGTTTATTTTAACCGGATTATGGGAGAAGTATTATTAAAATGCATTCAAAAAATCAGAATAATTTGTAATAAATCATTATTAATGGTATTTTGAAGTGCCCATGTTCATTATCGTGATATACCGTATTACCGAATTCCAGCACATGTGTTGTATCCTTGTTGATAGAGGGATTCTCTGTGATTGACATGAGATCCTCCTGGCCGTTATTAAAGCATATTCAAAGGCATTGTCTGGAGTCTGTCTGGATACTACTGTGCAGTAGGTTAGTGGAACACTAGAGATCTTAATTAGACACAAAATTACTTATTTTCTATATAAAAAGTGATTGTGGACTGGATTTTTTTTTTACCTTTTATCACAGTCTTGGACATGTGAAAGATTAGTAACAACATTGGCTTTCATGCATTGTTAGTTTTTGTGCAGCATCAGATTTTAATTTTTTCTCCCTCATTTACTGTTCGTGGCTGTTTTTGCCCCATTGACTTCCATTATAACGACATTTTTTGATTGCAAAGCCATGACACCATATAACCATGCATTCTTGATTGTTGGTGGTTTTCCCTGTAGGTAAAATTTGTAATTTTTACTGTTGATCACCAGGTAGCACCATTAACCCTTTAGATAGGCCTGTGCAAAATAAAAGCTTAGTTTCCGGCTTGTATAAGGAGTTATATGGAGTATAACAGCATATTATAGTGTGTGTGTGTGTGTGTGTGTGTGTGTGTGTGAGAGAGAGAGACCTTTGCGCACTTACCTTGATGTATCTGAGAAAATTAAAATATGCACCTCAGCTCTCACAACTACATGGAGTAAACAAAAACAAAGTAAGTGTATTCATGCACCTGCTGCCTTTTGATGGTGAGAAGTACAGACTAAACAAAATGCCACCCGGCTGCGCTGAATGAAAATGCACATTCACTCTCTGACAGCAGATGGCGCTGGAGCAACAGCAGAAATGCAGCCGTTTCCCCAGTAATCCTGGAAACAAAGCATCCGCACTACTTTCTGTTTCTGAACAGCATTTAAATGTTTCAAACAGCCCTTTAGATTTTTGTATTCACTCTGGTGTTCATCACAGTGCAAAATACTTAAATACTGTATTATGACAACACTTTTCTTGCAACTTATTTCAATGTCATGATAATATCATATACTGTGGTAAACGCTTCAGCAATTATCGCAACATGCAAATTTGATATAGTCACATGCCTGAAGGTTACCACAGTTTATGTAGGAACGAAACATAGCAAAGGTAACATCGTGTCATATTATACATGATAATACCGTATACCATGGTGAAAGCAATTATCGCAACATGCAAATTTGGTACCATCAAATTGGGTCAGTCATGGCCTAATGGTTAGAGATTCGGACTTGAAACTCAAAAGGCCCATTGCTCTGGGTGTGTGTTCAGTGTGTGTGTGTGTGTGTTTACTACTCACTGCTGTGTGTGCACTTGGATGGGTTAAATGCAGAGCACAAATTCAGAGTATGGGACACCATACTTGACTACACTTCATGTCACTTTCATTACATCATTCTCCTTTAATCTGATTGGTTCACTTATGTGACAAACCAGCAACCCCCCTTCTGTTACTTACTACTTCAGCTTATTCCTCAAATCATGACATAATATCGTTATTATTATTTTCAGACAGACTTCTAGTAATCATGTCTTGTTCATGTGTAATTATTGCAACACTACTCAAGGTTGGAACATTTCTGTTCCCTAAAACTTACTTAAGGGTTAGGCCTGCATAAAAAAAGGAAGTGTGAGTCATCATTTATGATCAGCTGATTTTATGATTAGTCTGAAAATGATTAAATTTAAAATTCCCTTCACATAAAAAAACAAACAAACAAAAAGGACAAAAACATGATTTAACCATAGAATAAATCTGCTTCTCAAATTTAAGCGCACAGTCGAAAAGAACTACTAGATTTCATACTTCCGGCTTACAAAAGGGGGCTAAACTGCCCAAATCAGTTAAATTATTTCATACTCTGAACCACACAACTTTTATCTTCATTCAAATGTAAAAAATGTAACGCTAGCCATAATTAGTATCATGTTTACAGTCCAACAAAAACTCTATTTGCTGCTTACTGTTCTTTTGCAGAGGAAGTGAAAAGAGATTCCATGATTGTGAAAAATTTACCCAAGGAGTAACAAAGAAAACCAAATTGGGCTGAGATTGGACCCTGTGGAACCCCACTAAGTAAGCAGACAGGTTGGGAATCATCTTGACTGACATTAACGGAAATCCTTTCTGTTTGAAAGGATTTAAAGAATTCATACATTCTTTCATATAATTTCTCTCAACACTCTGTCTTGCGTCATGTTTTCACACAGAACGAAACCTACACTGCATGCTGTGTGTGCATAATTTTCCTTATGCTAAATTGTTTTTACGGATAATCAAATGCAGTTTAATCATAATTAAAATATGAATCAGGAGTGGCTCCAGTTATTACAAGCCTTTACCATTGGTAGCACCCAGGGTTGGGTTTTGACACAAATTTCACAATCCTGATTCACAAGCTTGCGTTTCGATTCAGTTCAATTTGATTCAATATCAGTTATTTTGCATATATTGGGGGGGACACAGGTCAGGAAAAAAAACACTTAGGTCGGGGGGAAAAAAAGCCCCATAGGGATCTATTGTTTGGATTCAAAAGCGTCATCTCGCCTTAATTATGCAGTGTACACAGCTTCATTGATTATAACAGAACTTTGTGAGATTGCGAAGTCTGAGCTTTTTAGTGATTTGAAATGGAGTGCACTTTGCATGCGTTAATGCCAATTAACATCCTTTTAGCACATTAGATTACAATATGTTTACAATAACAAAGCTGGCATCAATGAAAAAAGTTGACGACATCTTATGTTGGACTAATTTAAACACTGCCTACATCATGACATGATTATATAATACATAACTGCAACGTGTTATTTATGAATGACAGCACAGTTACCATAAAATTAGTTTCGCCATTAGCAATAGCATTCGCCACTTAAACTGTGCTTTGGACAAAATGAGTGAAATCATAAGTTCATGACTCTTCATGGCAGACTTTGATGTTTGTGAACACTCCAGAAAGAGCTTTTTTACTGGCAGCACTTACAGTTTGTTATTTTCCACTATCTAAAATCTTGCCTATATGCACCAAAAGTACACTCTAAAATACACTGTACGGTCTTGCCCAATACCTCCATGATTTTCTGGTAAGTCTAGGTAGAATAGACCCTTTTCATTAAACTGTGATGACGCGTTTCAATGGTCATGAACATAATAAATCCTTTAAAGTTTTTTTTTTATATATATATTTTGATTTTTTTTTTTAAATGTATGTACATTTATAATAATATACTTTGTATTATATCACCTTTGCACCAAATTACAAAAAAATTGGTCCCACTTTATATTAGGTGGCCTTAACTACGATGTACTTGCATCTAAATTAATCATTTTATACAATGCACTTGTTGCGTACATACATGTTTTACATTGTTCTCATATTTTTAAAAATACATGCATGTAATTACATCTGTAATTAATTTTTGTAATTACATTTATAGTTACACTGTAGACCCATCCCTTACACCTTAACCCACCCTTAAACCTACCCAGACCACCAAACCTGTCCCTAACCTACCCATATCCCATATGAACACAGTAAGTACATTGTACTTATTTTTTGATGTAAGTACATAGCAGTTAACGCCACCTAATATGAAGTGGGACCAAAAAACTAGTTAACACTAATGCGATGGTGTTTCTAATGCAGTGTCTATGGGAGTGACGGTAAATTTAACTTCATTCTCTCTTCTAACTGCTGTTATAAGTCTCTCTCAAGTTTTTCCTTTTTTTGAAAGTTATGAAAACACTATCGTGGAGTTTTTCTTTTGCTATTTGAGCAAATGGGAATGGAAAAAATATATTTGTGGTATTCTCTCATTAACTGCTCTCGAAGTTTACCCAACTATGACGAATTTGCCCACAGTGTATGGTTGAGTTTTTTAAAATTTTCAAAGCATTTTCCCAAAATGTGTGTAAAAATAAGATTTGTCACCAAAAATCATTCCATTTGCTGAAACACAGAGAAAGTTGTGGCCAAATTAAGACTCAACAACACCCCATAGTGGACGAAAACGTCCCCAACAGCACATAAGGGTTAATCCTGAATGATAGTGTTCATAGGGGGCAAAACGACTCCATATGCATCGCTAGAGACACGCTGTGTAAAATTTAATTCATTGCTGGGGACGATTTGTGGATATGTTGCTTGAGTCAAGACCACAAGTCAGGTGCATGGGGGAATTTCTACCACAATTTTGGTGAGCCATTTAACAAGGATCCCCAGGAATCTCCACAAAAGCTGATGGTGTTGTTGCCTTGCGTTGGCAGCGTCTGGACCAAAAAGCTGCACTTGAACACACTGCACAGACTACAAACTAACACGTGCATTTGGCGCCTGCGTGAGAATAATTGTCTATATCAGCAGCTATCAATAGTATATATTTGTCATTCTAAAGTATATTCTAAATTACCTCACCCTACTGCCTTCAGGACGCAGATATAGGGTACTAAGGTGCAGAAGGTCTTACTTCGGGAAAAGCCTGATTCCTGCTGTTATAGACACCTTGAAAAAAAGGCCTCACTGAATAGGCCAGGATGCGTACTCAGGGCAAACTCTGCTTTTTGACATCTAGATGTGTAACACTTGTGACATGATGATTATGTCATGGTGACACTGTATGTGGAATGGAATGATGCTGTGAAGAAGAATTTCCCTAAAGGGACAATAAAGTCTAAAGTAGAAACTAGTGCTGGGTGGTATGACCAAAAATTTATATCATGGTATTTTTCCAAATTATACCGGTTTATGACGGTATTTTTTTTTTTCATGCATGACCGCGTGTTAACCATATATTCTACTGATTGAGGGAAGAAAAACAGTCAGTTAGCGGCAAGTGCTTGGAAACGCTGTTTTGTACTCATTTACTGACGAGTCTGCTGTGGTACGGCCAGCTGAATGCGGTGCTCCTCTGCCGCTCGCTGCACAGAACAGACGCCGAGAGAGGCGACACTGCGCCGGGAGTCAGATCTCGCGCTCGCGGGGCAGCACTGGCGACATCTTCCAACTGAACCATAGCTAAGGTTTATCCAAAAATGTCGCTAGGTTTGTCAGTTTGTATATTCTATGGAAAAAAGCCGCTAAAAGGGTCTGAAAGTTGCTAAATGTAGTGCTAAAGTTGCACTCGTGTGTGAGACGCGGGAGTTGATGGAAGCAGGCGGTGGATATTGTGGATGAGTTCTTCTGTGTCATCACGTTCTACAGCTTCAGAGCTTTCATGCTTAGTAACACATACAGCTGTGTTCTTGGCACAATGCAATGAAAAGAGACCCCTCTCAAACAGTGTCGCGTTCCGAACGTTATTTAAATAACACCAGTATTGTGGTATTTTAAAAATTCATATCGTAAGAAAAATAAACACCGGTATTCGGTATACCGCCCAGCACTACCCTTACAAAAAATTACTGCAGTTTTTAAAAAAACTAATACTGCAGTTTGTTACATGTAGAAAAATGCAGTTTTTTGGACACGAAAAAACTGCATTATTGCCATTTTACTGCAATACATCTGAAGTACTATTGAAATACAACTGCAGTAGAGCTGTAGTATTACTAACAAACAACTGCAATAGAACTGCAGTATTACTGCAATACATCTGAAGTATTACTACAGTTATACTGCAATAAAACTGCTGTAGTACTGCAATAATACAACTGAAGTACAGTTCAGTACTACCAAAGTGCAATACTAATAAAATGCTGTACAGTAACACTGAAATGCAACAAGAATATTCAGAATAACAAGTTTTATTTTACACAACTGCAATATAATAAATTAAGGTACAAAACAACAGTGAATGTCTCAAACAGCAATGCAACAATAAATGATTTTACTTTTCTTTAAACTTAAAATAACAGGCTGAGAGTTACACTAAATGCATTTAGTGTTTATTTACAAATCACGCAATCATGCACATTTCTTCCCTCATTATTCAGACAGGGTTTCTTTTTCTGAAGAGCTTATCCTCATCGTTCCGCTTTATCTCAGATGTGGAAACACTATTTTGGATGTAGTCTGGAAAAACAAACAAACAAAAACTATCAGAAATTCTCAAGTTTTAGTTACACTTTTCACTATAGGCATATTTAGTATGCTTAAAATCTTGTGATGTCACCAAGTGTTTGTGTAAAGTAGTCATTCTACTCCCACTTCATTTCTTATGGCATATTGGTCAGCATTAACAATGTCTTTGAACACTCCAGGTAACAGAAGTTAAAAGGTTGGTTCACCCAAAAATGAAAATTCTGTCATCAATAACTCACCCTCATATCGTTCCAAACCCGCAAGTCTTTCATTCATCTTCAGAACACAAATGAAGATCTTTATAATGAAATCTCAGAGCTTTCTGTTCCTCCACTGATAGTCCATGCAGCTGCCCTTGCACGATAACATGCATTTCTGGAAAAAGCATAGACACAATCATGTTTAAATACTGTACAGAGCTCTCCACAATTATTTGCCCTCTTTATCATTTTGGTTTTTCGTTCAAAATTCTAACCTTAAATAAATAAATTAAATAATAATAATAATAAAAAAAATATATAATAATAGAAAAAAACATAGGTTTACAAATATACAAGTATATAATTTAAATATATCATTAGAATACAGTATATAGAATATATGTGTTCCACAGTTATTGTGTCCCTTTCATTTAATACCATGTGTAACCTATAACCCTCTTCACACATAAGTGCTAATCCATGGCTAGGTGTGCATTACATGATTTTAATGCATGAGGTGGAGGCAAAGAACCACCCGACATGAAACGTGTTGCCTCCACTGAAGTCGATTAAAATTGTGTAATACACACCTGTTACAGCTAGTTTAAAAAGTTAAGTTAAAGCTGCCTTTAAAGAGATAGCTAACCCAAAAATGAAAATTATGTCATTAATTAATCACCCTTGTGTGGTTTCACACCCGTAAGACCTTCTTTCCTCTTTGGAACACAAACAAAGATATTTTTAAAGAAACAGAGAGCTTTCTGACCCTGAATAGACAGCAATGCAACTTACACATTCAAGTTCCAGAATGGAAGGAAAGACATCGTTAAAGTAATTAATGTGACTCCAGTTGTTTTAACTCAATTTTATGAAGCGACACGAGTGTTTGAGTCCAAAAAAAAAAAAAAAAAAAACTACTTACCTACTAAATACCACTTATTTACAAAAATATTGATCTGTAATGTGCATTCACAAGAGCATCACAACAGATGAGTGTTGTGTTCATGCGACAGAAGACAAAACTGAGGTTAAACCACTGGAGTCACATGGATTACTTTCACAATGTCTTTCCTATTGTTCTGGAACTTAAATGTGTAAGTTGCGTTGCTGCCTATAGAGAGGAGTCAGAAAGTTCTCGGATTTCATCAAAAATATCTTAATTTGTGTTTTGAAGATGAATGAAGGTCTTACGGGTTTGGAACGACATGAGGGTGAGTAATTAATGACAGAATTTTCATTTTTGGGTGAACTAACCCTTTAATGCTTGTGGAGTACAATTTGACTGGAAGGGTAAAACTAAGTTAATTTTCATGAGTTTGTTTGGTTACAGGTCTTTAGATCTAGCGTTCTGACTGTATGTGTGTGCTACAGTACAAGCAGCGCATTGATTTAAAATAGCGATTGAACTGATTGTAATTATCTGCATTCACTGTTTTAATGCACACCTTCCAGTCAATCAGAGAGAATCAGAGTCCACAAAAAAAAATGTTGAGAGCTGATGTTAAGCATTGAGAATAATTGCTGTTATAACTAGATTTCATTACCTTTCCACTGCCTCAGCTGTCTCTCTGTTTTCATACTGAAATTACACTAATATTGTAAATCTTCTTTTAGCTCTTTGACTTCATTTAACTCCTCGATCTCTTCATGTCTGAAGATCTCTTCCATGTCTGAGACGACAGAGGACTTATACACTTGATTTCTCCAGCACTCCCACAGGTCTTAGTTCCTGAAATACAATAGCAGTTATTATGTATTATAAACTATAAAGATAATAGTTAATAAAAGATCAATTAAATAAAGTAGATTACTGCTCACCATTATTTGAGTGCTTGTTTCACCACAGCCATCATCCTCTGTTGAATTATATTTTTGGTCGTCTTTTTTTAGTTGTTACCAGTGCATTTTCCTGAAAATAGCAATCACACACTGATAAAATGTCCATTTCCACACATTAATGTCACACTACAGCACATAAATGCTGGTGTACAGTGCTGTGAAAACAAATCCTGATTTATTCTATTTTTGCGTATATCCAGCACTAAATATTGTCAGATATTCCTAAGAAAATTAACATAAAACAAAGGCAAATACAGTTATCATTAATAAACTGTATTTTGTGTTTATTCAGGTTGCCTGTTTCATGCACTTTTTGAAGATTTGAACCAATTTAAGTCAAGTCACCATTATTTATATAGTGCTTTATACAATACAGATTGTTTCAAAGCTGCTTTACAGTGATAAAAAGAAAAATAATGATGCAAACAGAATTCACATCTGCTGTGAAGCAGCTCTAAACAGTAAAACATGTCATTGTTCAGTTGAAATCAGTGTTGACTCGATAAAAATCATCAAATATAAAATAATTTCAGTGCATCTAGATAGCAGTGGTGTCATCATCCAGCTCAGTTCAGTCCTCATCCAATAGTGCCAGTGGAGTCAGATCAATAATATTGCTGAATATTATTAGTCCCCAAATAAGCACGCCAAAAGTCGACAGCGGCAAGGAACCCAAACTCTGTCAGGTGACAGAATGGAGAAAAAACCCTTGGGAGAGAGTATGTTTAGTTTAGGGATCAGTTCTCCTCTGGCCAACAAATGAACATGATGTTATTATGATTCAGGCTGCATCACAATTTAGTGTGAAATATTCAGGACTGTAGGCCTACAAGTAGCTGGAGTTACGGATCTCATTTAAAGACTAAAATCAGGTTTACATTTGTGGCTAACTAGAATGTGAGTGACCTTTAAAGCATTTCCAGAAATAAAGTCTCACCAACATCTGTTGAGTGCCTTTTCACTTCCTCTCTTCTCTTTCCTAATGCTTCCTCTGCTGCAAAGAGGGGTACACACTGAACACTTTTCAATGATTTATTCCTCATGTCAGTTAGGGGTTGATGCTCTCCTAGAAACAAACAAACAAACAAATACACTGTATTCAGTACAGTTTAGTTTATTCCATTATTATAAATGATGTACTGATGTTATTGAGAACTGAGCTGAGCTGGACAATGACATGACTCATTTCTACAGAACTGCTTATAACAAATTGCTGAGCCATAGCAGAGTTAAATGCATCTATACACAGGGCTGTCACTGGCTGGACTGAGATGTTGGTGTTTATTACAGTAAAAGTGTAGTAAAAACAGTATTAAACCAGTTGTTTGTCTTTCTATCATAAGCTCCTCGCGCACAGACCCGCGAGCGGCGTCTCTCATCTTCTTCTCATCTCAGCGGGTTGAATAAGATATCCGTCAAGTCTTTTTACATCTCTCTAAAACTATAACTAAAGATATATGAGGACATTAGACATTATACTCACCGCTAAACTTGATGACTGGACAAAGTCAACGCTCCAACTCGCCTGATGAACTTCTTCTGGAAAGCGTTTCTTCTCTTTTGTCACACTTGTGAAAGGTCTCGGGGTGTAATGTTGTTATGTCTTTGTGCTTTAATTGTGGTAGTTCACATATGAACGATGTTGTCAAACCAAAACGTGTTTTTATATCTTTTATATCCATCCTGCAGTAGACACTACGGAAAAGACGCTGATTTACTGTCGGTTACAAGTAATCCGCTGCTCGCGAGACTCGTTGTCAGGACAACGACCGTTATTGGCGCGAAGGAAGATCTCACGTGCGGGTTATTAATCAATGCGGGTGAAATATTCCATAGGCAAATATTTTTGTACGAATATTTTATAGGAAGTCTACGTTACAAAAAATAAAAATAAAAACACTTGCCAAGTCTACTGTAACCACAGCACTTGCTACATGTTGCACAATACAGCATAACTGCAGTACAGGGCCTAAACAAGAAGACTTTATTGGCAATGAAAAGAACCTCATTGCCATTAAAGTGTAATTACTGAACCTAATCATAGGAGCTTTATTTAAAAAAAAAAATGCTCATAAGAAATAAATACAATTAAATAAATTTAATCAGACAGACATAGAAGCTTTTGCATCTGAAATCTTCACCTGCATTTCGGCGTATCACTGAACTGCAGTTATATTGTATCTGTACTTCATTATACTGCAAATCTACAGCTGCACTTCATTGCACTTCAGTTTTACTGCTCTTGAACTTTAATGAACTGCAGTTATATACTTCATTATACTGCAATTGTCCAGTTGTACTTCATTGTACTGCATTTATACTACTTTGTACTGCAGTTTCACTACAGTTGTACTTCAATTTACTGCAGTTATTTTTTGTAAGGGTAGTAGAAACCGAAACAAGGATATATGAGATATACGCAGATATACAAAACAAAACAAACAGCACTTGCTTACCATTTTGAATATTAGTTATGTTGATAACTTTGTTCATTTTAAGCGGCTCATATTCACATATTGTAATGCTTGGGAAAGATAGCGTAATATTAGAACAGCCTTCTGTCTGTGCCGCCTTCATTTACTTACTAGTTTTAATCACTTTCGCTTTAATTCTCGCTAAACTGAGCATCCAATCAGAGTTCTCAGTCGTGCTGACAGCCCCGATGCCAATTCAACAATTGCCGCCAAAGTGAGCCCGATGAGATCCGCTTTCAATTAGAAGTGCTAAAGGTTCTACGCTCATATGATCACAATTGAGGCAGTGATAGTGTATAGATGCTAGAGATCTGACACTCGTCTGTGAATTTGAGTAGGTAATGACAGCAGCTGCTTGACGGAACGCCATCCTATATTTGTGAGGGGAACTACCCTGAGAGGAGGCTGTAGTGCTACAACTAGCTCTTAGCTAGAATAAGACCATTATTCAGTTACAAACATTTTTAGCCTTGAAATTTGAATATCAATAGATAAGATCAGTAGTGTTAGGAAAGGTCAACAAGAAACAAAAATAATGAGAGGAGGCCGCATCTGCTCATACAACACTGCTGCCACAAAAGGGGAAGTCACTCAGGCGGCTGCAGTTTCCACAAGACCACAGTCCCAAGAAGAGGAGGAGGTGGACACACATGATGAGAACCTCTGATGACTGAGCCTGATTCGATTTACAAAGAGGTGAGAAAACTGTTAAAGAACCTCTCAGTCGAGTGTTTACAGTGGTAAAGAGGAAAGCTGAAAAGCCACCTCTTACACACCCAATGAAAACTCAATCAATCTCTGTGACCGGGACAAAGTCTAAAGAATCTTGTCATTTACCTATGCTCCAGTTTCCAGGTGCAGATGGCCCAGTGTAGGTGGAGAGATCATGGGATCTCGAGGAGCTTCGGAACGTGACAGCTGCCCTTCCAGATGCAGAAAAGGGAATAGAACGATTTATTGGGGCAGCAACAAATGTTGATGTGACTTATAACAAAAATTTTGGAGGTTTACAGCTGTCAGAAATTAGAAAGAATTACAGGATATCACTAGTTTCTCACACTGTGCTGGTGTGATCGTAGTCCACTTCCAGTCTCTTCCACAGTTCGGTAACTGTTTCTTAGCCATAACTTTGTTGCCAAGGATTTTGCAGAGATTTTAGATCAGGACTCTGGCCTGGCCATTTCATTACTTCTTATTAAAGGAACTGCTTTACCTGTTTTGCAGTGTGACGGGGGCATTGTCTTGCATGAAAACTGCAGGCTGATTTGGAAATGAAAGCAGGGAAGGAACCGCATGTTGCCGAGTTTCTGATATACATTAACATTCACTCTGCCATGTGGCTCCTGCTCCAGAAAACATCTCCCAAACCATGACTTCCTCCTCCACCTTTCACTTACTTCTTTATGCACTCAGGGTTTGACGCCAAACACAATGTTTCCCATTGGACCCAAATAAATTAAACTTGCTCTCATCACTATAGTGAACTTTGGACCAGTTCTCCTTTGTCCACACAACATGCTCCTCAACAAAGGTGAGCCTAGCCTTTTGAGTCTTTCTGCTGATGAGAGGCTTGGTCACTGCAGAGTGCGCCCTCAGTCCGACTTCTCTTAAACGTGCAGAGACAGATCCTTACCCTGTTCAGCACTGAACCGATGTTGAACCGATTCCCTATTGAGAGTCTCAGGTCATCTGGACAACCAGTCACCTTACACCGTGTCCTAACTACACGCGATGAGACAAGACTCCAGCGACAAGCAATTTATCTGTCAACACCAGACACGACACGGCTACGAGACACGACAAAACCAATCAAATATCACAGCCAATCAGAACAGTGTGTGGGAGGGCTCTCTGTGAAAACGAACTGGCATTAAAAATGTGTAAGTGCTAATCAAATAAATAAATAAATAATATTATTTAAAAAATATATATACTCAGTGACTGCTCTATACTCAGAATTCAGTTTTAACTATATAATTTGTTTTCAAAAATCTGAGATAAATTATCCATTTTCGCGTTCATTGTGGCTATTGTAGTAATGCACAATGATATTTTAACTGAAAATGTACACTTATCCAGTTCAAATTTTCTCACATGACAATCAGTTAATTTGTTCTTGTTCATATGGAAATTCAAACCCATATCATAACTTTTATTATGGAAGGAAAATTATTGTTATAATTACTCGGCACCTAGATTTTTAATGACCAAAATATTACTCATTAGATTATTTGTGATTATGCCATGGTCTGTCTGAATACTGGATTCTGATTGGCTGGCAGGTGTTGATTAAATTCGTTGAACTGCACAGGTAGTTCCAGGTCAGTTTAATCACGTTCTATATTAATGCGCTTCCTTTAAACATTGGTAACTATAGTAACATACAGTTACAGCTGAGTAGTAATACACACGGAAATAACCGTAATTTTTTATCGTTCCGGTCAAATATAGCAGCACAAATATTATTAACATCTTTAATATGTGAATGCTGGCAAATGACCATGGCATAAACGGGATAATCAAAGGCTAGCTGTGCATTAAACGATTTGAATTCGCCTCCACGTTGTGCATTCAAATCGTTTAATCCACAGCTAGCTGTTGATTATCCCTTACATATGAAATATTGCATTTATTTCCCCATTAGGTCCCAAGGTTCAGACAGTTGCCCTGGAGGAGGAAGAAAGAAGCAGCCTTTCTTTTATTAGAGGGGAGGAAGACAAGCACCTGAGTGCATCCAATAAATCAAAGAAGAGCAGAGCAAGGGGCCTACCGCAAGTTAGTGCAGGAACTTTACCTGGACAAGGCACGTTTTTTACAATTATTTTCAGATGTGCTGTCATATATTGGTGAAGACCCGAGGAAGCTGAGCACATCATACTGTGTTCCAGTTGAGCCCCAACAACTGTAACACTAAGGTAAGCAAAAGCACTGTAAAATTGTTTTATTTCACAAAATTGTCAAAAAAGATTTGTCTTAAGTGGTATATACAGTATATCAATAATGTCTGTGTGAACTCACATTATTTAATGCCTCAAACATTACTATAAATATGAAATTGACATTGACATTATTGAGGTAATTATTTTGTAATTACATTATATGTATATATATAGAGAGAGCGAGAGAGAGAGAGATTATTTATCAAAAAGCTACACTATTATCTATACTTTATTGTTTATATGATTTTTGTTGTTGTACCTCACATTATGTTAATGACTTTTTAGCTAATGCAGGCTTACTAGCAAATGTTAACAAACTTAATGTAATTACCTTAATTAGGTAAGGCTACGTGGTTAGTGATTAGCTTCTTTATTAGATTTAATGCCATGGGAGACAGCGGTACAGAAGACTTTTAGAGAAACAAGGAAAGAAGAGGATGACATCCTCCTCAACATCTTCATCATACACTTCCTCTTCATCCTCCTCCTCATCTTCTTCTGAGAGAGGAAATAAGAAGAAAATGAAAATGAAAAAAAAACAAACAAACAAAAAAAAATCAAATATCATTTGGGAGAAGAAGTTGTAAATATTTTAATTTATTGAAATCAATGTTCTTTTGTGTTTAATTGTTGATTATTTCTTTCTTTTACAGTTTGTACAGTCTTGTACTGATTTCAAAATGGTTAATGTTTATTGTATTATAGTTAGGAAAAGTTCTTCTTTTAATAAACTGGGGGGATAATTTGTGCTTAATTGTGCTACTATGCCTTCACAATTATAATTCAGTACTTTGTTGATAACTTTGTGAAACAGAGCTAATGCTGAAGCTAGGTTTATCTGTTCCAGCGTACTTACAATGGTTTAATGTTGTACTTACCCTGTAACTGCACAGAACAAGGGGTAACAAGCGCCACTTTAATTTACAGCCCACAGATGTTACTGTATGCTTACACGCATTAAAACTACATGGAATAAGAATATATTTGCACAGTATTTATAGAGAAAAATACTCTTGTTGTTAAAATAATTTTTAAAAAAACGTATTGATTTTACAGTATGTTTGCACTGAGATACAGTGGTATTTTTCATTGATTTATTTATTTTTATTATTATATTTTCTGAGAAAATATGAAAAAAGGTGACAGTGGAATTGGGGAGTGTGTGTGTGTACCTGTTTTCCTATTCAGGTGGGGACTTAAACCTAAATACACACAGACTCATGGGGACTCGTGTCACTGTGGGGACCTAAATTGAGGTCTCCATGGGTAAACAAGCTAATAAATCACACAGAATGAAGTTTTTGAAAATCTAAAATGCCTGTAGTCTCCTGTAAGGGGTAGGTTTAGGTGTAGGGTTGGTGTAGAGTAATAGAATATACGGTCTGTACAGTAGAAAACCATTACG
>NW_026704871.1:0-22234 GCF_012432095.1 Onychostoma macrolepis
CTTCTGTTGTGGGTTGTCTCCTTTCAAAATCTGATAAACATTGCTCTACACCAGGGCCCGTTTCAGAAAGGAGGTTAAGTGAAAACTCTGAGTATGTTAACCCTGAAATGAGCGAAACTCTGGGTTTTCCGTTTCAAAATGGGAGGTTTGTCAAACCCGAGAAAGCAGGGTAAGTCAAGCTGTGGTAACTTACTCTGTGAACCTAACCTGGTCGGGAGCAGAAACCCGGGGTTTCTTTCCATCTCCTCCCCCTTTTTATAGTGTTAGGGAAGTTTAAATACCTTATTCATTCATTCACGCTGCAAAATTGCTTTTCTTACTGAGTATTTTTGTCTTATTTCAAGTACAAATATCTAAAATTTCTTAATATGCATTTTATATATGAAAAATGGTCTATATTTAGTCTTGTTTCATGGGGGATTTTCCTTTTAAGTGCATATTACATAAAACAAGTAAAATTGTCCGCCATAGGGTAAGAAAAATAATCTTAATGCAAACAGAAAGAAGAATATTTTTAATGTCTTACCCCATTGGAAGATAATTTGCAAAATAAGAAAAATGCACTTTAAAACATCGGAGATGCAGAACACATTATAAGTCCGCTGTATGCAGATTTTAAGGAAAGTGTGCATCCCTCTCACACTCATTCTGAGAATTTTTTCCTGGGCACAAATCCGTCAAAGAGGAGTTTCACAGGACTGTAAGTCAGTGGTGTAAAAATCAGTTTAAATTGGGCTAATCTGATAAATGACGTTCACTTGATAACATCTTCCTGTGACGTCTGGAAGTAACCCAATAATCAGAATTTCCTTCAGGATTTCCAGTGTGGTTGGATGCATTGATGACTAGCATATCCCCACCATCTCACCTTCTGAAAATGAAACTGATTACTGAATGGAATGGAAGGATGTCAGATGGAGGAGTATTACGAGCCGTAACCATCACCACAGCTGTTAAATAAACAAATTTACTTTGGCTGAGGTCAAGGACAAAGATGGGATTTGTAATTTTCAAAAGTGTTTTTAATAAAGAAAAAAATATCTGAGAGCCTAATGAATGACATATTCCTTTACAGAACAACTCACAGAAATCAACCATCAGTCAGTTTTATAATTTTTTTGGATGAAATACTTTTTATTCACTGTAAGAAGTCAAAGACAGATAATGTACGTTTCTGGTAGAATGTCCCTTTAATATTGTAGGCTATTAGTAAATGTTGAAATTAAAATGAATATTAATCAATGCTTTATAGGTATTGTGTACTGATCTGTTGTATTATTATTGTTTATTGCAGTATGCAGAAATTATATTTTAAATGCGGTTATTTTATATAGTGGCCGTAGTCTGACTCTTATTATTTTTTTTATTTTTTTTTCAGTTTGCTGAAATTAATTTTTTTTATTTAAGTGTCTCAGTGGAAGCAGCTCTTGTCAGACTGTAAAGCTTCTCTCTTCTTCAGTCAAATGAGGTTACAGAACAGTCAGATAATTGTAGTGATTTCTGGAATTTCAAATATATAATAAACAACAATATTAAATGTATTTCATTTTGCTTTGAAAGCCTGGTGTCATGAATAAATCGTCTTTTTTTTTTTTTAATAAACAGGAACTTACTTCCGGTGTTAGCCACTTGGGGTCGCTGTTTTTTCTACACACACACACACACACACACACACACTTTTCTAATGAGGTTCAAATGTCATTACAACAGCTTTAAAAACTTATTAACTATATTCAAAGCAATATAAAACTTGTATTAAGAGTAGGCTATTTTCATGAATTAACTGTGTAGATATACTGCAGGCTACAGTAAAAGCAGACATACTGCAATGCTGCTTATTCCATTGAGTTTAAGACAACTGTGAGAACTGTAGACACGTGTACTCGGTTAAACCTCCGCTCTAGACAAAGGTGACAGACCCTGTTTGTCATTGGCTGTCAAGTGACCAACAAACATATTTATGGTTTTGGTTAGAGCTTCAGTTGAGTTTAACCACACTGTGTAGCCTAGTTACACAGAAAACAAAACTATATAACAAATATATATTTATATATGTATCAAAAACAAGGACCTGCTTTCACTCTGTTCATGACACTGTCAAAAAATACAAGGACACAACCTATAGAAATTATAACAATAATATAACAAAAAAGAATAAATAGTCATGAATGTGTCACTGTACTTATATCTCTTGCCACTTGTATTTTCAATCATTTTTATAGCCATGACTGTGTGCCCATAGAAATTGACTTTAAGTGCGATAACTAGTATCCCAAAAACTCATGAAAGTACACCATATAATAATATGTTCTTGACTTAAACACAATATTTTAATAACATTTTATGTAGTCACACAGTTGCTGTTTGCTTGCTGAACGTCTTCCACCTTAATGAACTGAAAGAGAGAAAAAAAAGAAAAAAATTATATTAACATTCATATTAACAATTCAGCTGCAGCTGATTTAAATTAATCCAGACAAAAAGCTACAATATTTTGTTGGGATGACAGGTTGTATCCTCAATAATTAAAACTTACAGTAATGAAATTTAGCAATAAATACATGAATAAAGATATTTCTTCACATTTACCTCATTATGCCTACAATTGGTTTGGATCTCGAGGCTGATATGTAACTCGTGTCTGCAGATCAGTATGAATGTGTTTTTCCAACCGCTCTGTTTTTCCAACAGCAAAAACTAAGAATGAAACAGAAATTGATTTAATAATAGTTGCATTATTTTTTAAATGGTAAAAAAAAATATATATGAAGGCACAAACACAAAAGGCAAAATTAAAAACTTCACCTACAGTGAAGTGCATTATATTGATATTTTTACACTAATGTGTATTTAATTTGATAATTTTAGAACAATAAGAATAATAACTCACGGATCACCACAATAATCAGAAGCCCGTTCATCAGAGCAGATATTATGATGATAATCTGATGTTGTGTTTGAATCTGATCAATACAGTTGACCGCTGTATGATTGTGACACTCAGGCAATTGAGATGATTCTGTAAAGAAAGTGTGATATGAAATTAATATATATAACATATCTGTGTGGAGTAACGACTGAGGGGGTTATTGTGATGTTCCTAAGTGTTTAAAAATCTGAAGTAGTAAATAACACATAATGAATAGTAAATAAACATAGTGATCATCAATATGTCTTGATGACTGAATGAACAAATGAACTCACCGGTGAAGTATATTCTGGTGCTGTTGCTGAGTTTTGGAGGTGTTTCTGTGTTCATACAGTAATAAACTCCTAATTCATCAACAGTCACATTATTAATAACCAGACGATGTTTAAACTGCACTGAATATTTCTTTCTGAATGTTTTATTAGGGTAAAAAGGTGATTTTGGTGTTGGGAATGATCGTAGAATCACTGTTGGAGGATCTGCTGTTTTCAGTAAAATCCAATAAACCTCATTTTCATCAAGATCACAGTTTATGATCACATTTGATCCCAAATCAGTCAGTAGATCTGCCACTGCATACTGACAACAGATTAATACATCTATTAAATAAAAAAGAATACAAATAAATAAATAAATAAATAATAATAAAAACATAAAAATATGATAACTGCTTAAATTTACTGTGAAGCATGAAACAATGCACGACTGTTTCAAGTTTCTGAAATGCATGTAAATGTATTAATATAATGTAATAAACTCACATAACTGAAGCTGAATGATCTTCATGTTGTTCTCATTATTAAAACACTCCAGTTTGAAATGTGCTTCGTTCCACACAGCAGTTATATGAATTTACTGCAGCTCTGAAGTATGAAGACGGAGGAAGAAAAAAACCTTTCACATCAAACAGAGGAAGTCAAAGACAAACTCACTCTGACCACATATTTTTTTCAACATCTAATGCCCATCACCAACATCACTTGGTCAAACTTAAATAAATACATAAATATAACCATCTTGTTCTCTCTATCTATCTGTCTCTCTCTCTCTATCTTTATCTATCTTGTTCTAAGATCTATGCTATTTTTAATCATATTAATGTGACATGAATGTGTTTCAAACTGAGCATCTTGAATCTATTGATACTACAGTAGATCTGGAGCTGCTACTGTGTCACAATAATCTTCAGGGTTGTTTCTGTAGACTAGTGACTCAGGAGGATTGTTTCATGACCAAACTTACAGTTATGGAGCTGCTTTTGGGTTGACAAAAAAAAAAAATAAAATAAAATAAAAAAGTAACCTGGTTTCGACTAGGTTCATTGGTCTTACTATAATTCTCATATTCAAGTTTGATCTTGAATATGTTATACTGAATGATGAAGTTTTGAGTGTGTGCACGTGAAAGTGTAACATTTACAGCGAACAACCAATGACACGAAACATGAAGTCAGAGTCATTGCTAGCAGTGTAAGGGTATTCATACATAAACTGAATCAATAATAAACAGTGTTCAGCATTCTGCAACAAATATAAATATATATACAGTATATATATATATATATATATTTTTTTTTTTTTTTTTTTTTTTATATATATTCTAGATTACTTTATGCCCTAAAGTAGACAGGATACATTAAAATTTAACACATGACTTTAACAAATTATGATATTACTGTAAGTGGGGCAGACAGTGCCTGAGTCCTCCCCTACTCTACAGCACCCCACAATTTTCCCAGTGTTAATCTGTGGTGAGAAATGGAACTGCAGCGCACTTTAACTGTGAGCCATTGGGACAGATTTTAGACTGTCTGTATAAGACGGATCTGTATTTATCATTGATCTGTATTTAAACTTTAACTTGATTCATTAATTCCTTATTACACCTTAGTCAAATTGTATCTTCTTTATGTTGAAGACCTATGTTCAGATCATTTGCATGTTTTGTCATAAAAGACTGCCATTACAAATGCCATTAATTTTTCATGTCTCCCACAATATGATTTATTGCTGACAATGCACCTGACAATCTCAGGTTACCTCTTCCTTGTTGGCTGAACATTTGTCACATATTTATGACATATTTGTCACACTTAGATGATTCAGATCATCAAACAAATTTTAACATTACACAAAGATAACTTGAGTAAATACAAAATGCAGTTTTGAAATAATGATTTCATTTATTAAGGGAAAAAAGCTGTCCAATCCTACCTGGCACTACATGAAAAATTAATTGCCCCCTAAATCTAATAACTGGTTGTGCCACCCTTGGCAGCAACAACTGCAATCAAACATTTGTGATAACTGGCAATGAGTCTTTCACATCACTGTGGAGGAATTTTGGCCTACTCTTTGCAGAATTGTTTTAATTCAGCCACATTGGAGGGTTTTCGAGCATGAATGGACTGTTTAAGGTCATGCCACAGCATCTCAATCAGATTTAAGTCCGGACTTTGACTTGGCCACTCCTGTGCTGGCAGGGATGCCGGAAGTATGGCAACATGACGCAGCGTCTTGTTCCCTCAAGGAACCATGGTTACATGCGTAACCTGGAGACGTTCCTCCTCGGGAACTCGAGCTGTGTCACCATGCTTTGGGAACGAGATGCCTACGCCGCCAGACTTACAAGTCCCTGCCCTGTGTGTATGTCGCAACATAACCGACTAGGACGAGAGGACTGAAGAACCTGGGGTAGTACTGATGTCTAGGCCATAAAACAGACAAAGGTGGAAGGGGTGGACCAACCCGCAGCGTTGCAGATGTCTGATACAGGGACACCTGCAGAGAAGGCCTTGGAGGCCGCCATACCTCTAGTGGAGTGTGCCTTGACCCCCAAAGGCGAGGGGAGGCCAGAGGACTCGTAACAGGCCGTGATTGTCTCGACAATCCACCGGCTGATAGTCTGCTTGGTAGCCGGGAGACCTCTCCTGGGCGGACCAACGCACACAAGCAGTTGGTCCGACCTTCTCCACAGGGCAGCTCTGTGGACGTATGTGTCAAGTGCTCGCACAGGACACATACAGTTAAGCTTCGCCTGGTCTGGATCCCGAAAGGGAGGAGGACGGAAGGCCCGCAGTACTATTGGCCGTGGTGCAGTAGTGGGGACCTTAGGGGTGTAACCCGCTCGAGGGTACAGAAATGCTTTCGCCGGTCCGGGCGCAAAGTTGAGATAGGAAGGGGCCACTGATAGGGCCTGAAGGTCACCTACTCTCTTTAGAGAAGTGATCGCTAGTCTTGAGGGTAAGATGATGATCTGAAATTTCCTCTAATTCGAGGGCTCGAAAGGTGATCTACACAGAGCCTCTAGCACCACCGGCAGGTCCCACGTGGGGACACGAGAACGCACTGGCGGCCTCATCCTCAGCGCACTGCGGAGGAAGCGTATCACCAGGGGGTGTTTGCCCACTGTGTTCCCATCGAACGGTGAGTGGTAAGCCGATAATGCCGCCACATGCCCCTTCAATGTGGAGTGGGATACCACTGCAGAGAGTCTAGCCTGCAGATACTCAAGAACTGTACCAACTGGGCAGTTAACAGGGTCTTGCTGGCGAACTCTGCACCATGAAGTGAAGAACTTCCACTTCAGGCGTACACTTTCCTCGTGAGGAGCTCTGGATTGGAGAATGGTCTCTACCACCTCAGCTGGGAGACCAGAAGCTATGAGCTGTGCCCCTCAGGGCCACACCCACAGTTTCCATAACTCCGGGCGGGGTGCAGAATGGCACCCCTACTTGAGAGGAGATCCCTCCTGACGGGAATCTCCCATGGAGAGCCTTCTAGGAGGAAATCAGGTCAGAGAACCATACTCGGCCCGGCCAGAATGGGGCTACTAACAGTAGGCGAACACCGTCTCGGCGCACTCGTCAGAACTCCCGGGAGCAGAGCGATCGGGAAAGGCATACAGACGAAGCCTCGGCCATGCCTGTACCATAGCGTCCAGTCCCAGGGAGCTGGAGGAGCTAGAGAGAACCAGAGGGACATTGCGCATTCACTCGAGTCGCGAAGAGGTCCACCTCTGCCTGATAAAACATTCTCCATATCTGCTTCACCACCTCGGGGACTTGTCCTGGGACCACAAGAGGATCTGGTGTGCCAGTTTGTACAATGGGCGCGAACGCTGGTGGTTGATGTAAGAGAGCACCGCTGTGTTGTTGGTGTGCACCAACACATGGTGACCTCTCAGGTCTGGGAGGAAATATTTCAGTGCTCGATAGACTGCTAGCATCTCCAGACAATTGATGACTCATGACTGCTCCCCAACCGGTGAGAGACACGTCCGTTGCTAACGATAACTGGCGACACGGAGCTCCCAGCAACGGGCCCTGATTTAAGAACCAAGGTTTCCTCCACGTCTAGGGCTCGCACACACCGTCGAGAGACCCAGATCGTGTGAAGTGGATTTCCCCTCGGGGAAAATCCCTTGGTCTTGAGCCACCACTGTAGGGGTCTCATCTATAGCAGGCCAAATGGTATCACGTTGGACGCAGCTGCCATCAGACCCAGCGATCTCTGAAACTGCTTGACAGTGAGTGACTGGCCTTCTCTCACTCTCTTGACTGACGCGAGGATCAACTCGATCCGAGCAGGAGACATTCGTGCCTGCATCGTGGTCAAATCCCACACCACACCCAAATAAGTAGTCCTCTGTACCGGAGAAAGCACACTTTTCTTGGCGTTTAGTCTCAACCCCAACTGTTTCATGTGAGCGAGGACGACATCTCAATGTCTCGCCACTTCCATCTCTTACTGAGCTAGAATCAGCCAGTCGTCGATATAATTTAGTATGCGGATGCCCTGAAGCCGCAACGGAGCTAGTGCTGCATCCACTACTTTTGTAAATGTGCGGGGTGAGAGTGCTAGACCGAAGGGAAGAACCCGATATTGGTATGCTTTGCCCCCGAAAGCGAACCTTAGGAACTTCCTGTGACATGGAAGGATGGATACGTGGAAGTATGCGTCTTTTAGATCTATCGTGACAAACCAGTCCTCGGACCTGATTTGTGACACGACTTGCCTCAGCGTGAGCATCTTGAACTTCAGCTGACTGGCTGAGCGGTTTAGTTGACGCAAATCTATGATCGGACGCAACCCCCCATCCTTCTTGGGAATTATGAAATACTGGCTGTAAAACCTGGATTCCCTCTCGTGAGGAGGGACCACCTCGATGGCCTTCTTCCTTAATAGGGTTTTCACTTCTTGTTCCATAACCAGAGCCTGCTCGGGGCCCACCAGCGTGGGAGTCACGCCACTGAAGCGCGGCGGTGGAAAAGTGAACTGAATTCAATACCCCTTTTCTACAGTCTGCAGAACCCATTGAGATACATTTGGCAGTAGTTTCCACGCTGCCAAATAATCTACTAAGGGAACCAGCCTCTCGAGTGTCGAGGGCACTGGGGAGAGATGGGCACCATGTAATTCCTCTCTTCCCCAGAGGGGCCTGCCCTCCGAAGTCCTTTTATGCTTCCTGGTCTCTGACATCACCCGCCTATGACGTCGCGCTCTTCCATTGGACAGATTACACAGCAGATTCAGAGCCTGTCACTCAGGGCCGTTCCCAAAGCGTGGTGATGCAGCTCGAGTTCCTGAGGAGGAAATGAGAACAAAAAGTTCACAGGAAATAAAGTATGCATTGTCTATATACTCATAAACTTTTATTCATATTTCATTGGTTCTCCCTCATATTTGATTATCAGCCATTCCTCAATAAGCATATTTGCTTGTGTTATCACAAATGAAAAATTTTAATCAATATAGCAATATGTTTGAATAAAGGGCGAAAATATCATTTTTATATTTTCCTAGGCTGAACATCACTTTTGGCCACTACTGTATATAAAAATATGTGTGATGGTATATAAGAAAAAAGTAAATTTTGGCACATATTTTTCAATGTATGAAAAGTGGCAATTATTTATGTATTATTCAATATATTGTAGTATATAAACAAAATGTAATTTTCTGTATATTTTCAATATATGTTAAATTTTACAGTAATATACTGTTTGTTAATAAAGAAATATATTGTCTTTCTTTTTTGGTAAAGGACAAATGTTGTTGTATGTATGTTGCTGCCTGAACAATTCATACGTGATCATGTTGGCATCCTATTGTGTTTGCCAGTATCAAATATATTTTGTATTATTTAGTATTATATTTGTTACTATTACAACTGCACATCATTTATTAAATGAGATTCTTTATATTACTGATAACACACATCAGTCAAGTGAATTGGACAAAACTTTAGGTTGCTGTTTTGATGATTTGGAGTTTAAGAATGATTGTAGAATCACTGTTGGAGGATCTGCTGTTTTCAGTAAAATCAATAAATCTCATCTTCATCAAGATCACAGTTTATGATCACATTTGATCCCAAATCAGTCAGTAGATCTGATACTGCATACTGACAACAGATTAATACATCTAGATACACATGCATAACTAAACAAGACTACAAATAAAAAAGAACAAATGAGTAATGCAACATTAGCATTCTAGTTATTAACTATAACAACAAACTCCATTTAACTCCATTAGTTCACTGTTAGCCAACCAGTAACTACTGTTCATACCTCACAGAAAACTACTAAGAATTTACATACAGTTTCATAATTAATGTAAACAATGCATAATTAATATTAAAGTGAATTAATAATAATTTCCTTCAGTAGGAAATACTGATTATTAATTAGAACAGTACTAGTCTAGAGTGAACAACATAACTTTGTAGCCTAATGACTTAATTCATAAGCTTTTTTTGATGGATTTGGTGACACGTTATCTTACTAGTGGGTCACCATGATCTTCACTTTAAAATACTTTCCCAAATATTTAATAATTCCTTTAGGAGAATTTGGTAATGCTTGAGTAATTACTATCACTCTTAATGAAACTAATTATTACCATATTACCTATCATCTAAGTGGTTAAATGTAAAAGTATAGGTTAAGATGTTATTTTGTCCTGCATTAGTTATTGATTAGTATCACATTAATATTCAAACCATTGTTTATTTCTAGTTCTCTGTCTTGAAAAGCTACTTCACCATTCTGAATCACCAATAGACTCCATTCAGAGAAAAGCACAGAGTCAGACAGTACATTATGGAAACAATGGAACATCTTGGAGTTGTGCTATAAACGAACATTGCTCATTTGTTAAGTAATCCCAGAAAGTGCTCTTTGGCTTTATTTTTGAAACATCTATTAAAGGAATATAAGGCACTCTTCTGGTCCAAAAAAGTTAAAGAGCATTTACTCACATTACGGCCATCACAATAGAAACATTAACAATGACTAAAACACTGCACACTGATGCATTTTGGCCTTCAGCTTTCCTCAGAGTGTGAGGACAAGTGTAAATATAGCCTAATTAGTAAGTAAAGTTGGGAGAAACCAAAAGAACCATTACAGGGGGACTTATAACCTTGTTAACCATTACAAAATACAATGAAAATCAATCAATAAATGATAAAAGTGAAATTAAAAATGTTATTATATTTTGTGATGCTGGATGTTGTTGATTACTCTAGTTTAATTTCAGTTGAGTGTTTTATTTATTTTGTGTTCAAACTTTATTTTTTATTTTTTTTATTTTACAGTGTGCCACTGTACAAAATGAGTGTGGTATCTTTATCTTTAACAAGCTTGCAACTATGCAACAAGTGCCCTATTCCAGTACTACAAAATATTCTCAATTTGCATGCAACGTGACCAGGCAGGTCTTGTTTAATACATCACTCTACAGTTTTATCAATCGTCAATAAGTTCTTTCAGACTTTTATTCTCCTTACTTACAAATCACAGCTGAAAAGGCTCTTGCAGTGCTACAATGGTTTTCCTGCATTAAGCATATAAAACATGGGAATTTATGTTAAAAACACATCAATGTCAAAATGTATTTGTGTAATTCATGACCCAATTTTATTCACAAATCGTAAATTGACATTCTAAAATTCCACAGGAAGCTCCAGAGGAAACCGATGGCTCGGATGTAAATTCTCTTCCGGGTTTTATGAAAATAAACTGAAACTTTGCCACACACGTTTTCAGTGTATTAAAATAATAATAATAACAATGACTTGACTAAAATAGTACAGTACAAGACTTGACTAGTCTAGAACTTGCTAACCTGCGAACCAAAGGCTAACTTACTGTAAAACGAACTACTACCTCAAGTTTAAAAAAAACAACAACAGCTTATAACTGAATATGGGTTTTATTTTGCTGTGAAAAAGAGTATCAAAAATTTAATCTGTTCTCCTTGTATTTGAATAGTAGCTATTCTCATGAGCATCCCCTTTCTCTGCTTCTGATAAGAACCATGACGGCTGACCTCAATCACAAAAGGTTTGACAATAGTGTCCATACAAAAGCCTAATTCAAAATCTTTTACACACAACACGAAAGGCTCTCCTTTGATTAATAATATTTCAAACTGAAGACAACAGGCTAAATGCTTTCAAGTTCTCACTCTTGGTTTCTGCAAAAGAGGGTGTTACTGGAAATTCTGCATTCTTAACGTGCTCTTTTAGTGACAGCAAACTAAAGTCCCAAAGTTTAAATAGATCCAAAATAATTATATATATTTTTCTACTGTATATGTGTATGTATTTTATGTTGTAAATTATGCAAGTAACCCTAAACCAAACCCTAATCCTAACCCTAACCATATAGTACATGTAGTAAATTAATATTACTCAGTACATAAATGTATAATTACACTGTAACAAGAACACCTTAAAATAAAGTGTAACCCTATATTCTGTAACCTATATACAGAATATATATATATATATATATATATAAGTAAAGTGCAGTAACATTTTATTTTAAAGTCCAATTCTCATTATTAACTAGCTGCTTATTAGTATGTACATTACTAGCATATTGGCTGTTTATTTGTACTTATGAAGCACATATTAATGCTTTATTCTGTATGACTATATTCTAGATACCTTAATCCATCCCATACCTGAATTGAACAACTAGCATAGTAATTATTAATGTGCAGCAAAATTGGAGTTGAATGAGAGAAAGCTCTTAATTAATAGTGAATATGTGTTCCCTATTCTAAAGTGTTGCATCAACCGCATCTACTGATGCTAATAATAAGCAAAAAAAAAAAAATTGACAGGCAAATTCCTTTGCAGCTCATGAATGTGGGTGTCACTGGAAACTCTGCATTCTTGTCCTGCTCAGTGAAAATAAACTTAAGTCAAGACCTGACAGGGTATTAAAGACACAATGATGGCAGGAATATATAAGACTCAGTCAAGAGAAATGATTCATATGAAGATCAGGATCCAGAATATGTTTTACCAGAGGAATTTACTAAAACAGAAGCTTCCCTCTCTTACTTATGTAAGTTCAAAAGTTCATTTTTTTGCACCTGTATTGCCAAACATCTTAGACACATGATGAACTCCCTCTGGTTTTGCTGGTTTGTGCTGGTCTGATGTTGGTCACTTGGTTTTACTGATGGCTCTGAACCATCACGGTCTTTCTTGTCATGTTGCTTGACCAAGGAAACCTGATTTGGCATGATTTTTATTCAGGCATGTTTTATGACATTTTTAAAACACATTATGCTCTATGTTCAGTACATTTGGATGTTGAATCAATGTTGAATCACTGTGATAGTATTTTGTACTTTATTATCATTAGTGTTGTTGTTATATTGTTCATTACTATAAGGAGCTGTTTTAAAAAAAATAAAAAAAATAAATATTATGCAGTTCTTGTTTAAATTTGAGTTTAAAACATGTGATGTGACTCATTGACTGAATTCTCTTAATCATGACATATGCAGGCTGAATTAACGATTCATCTTCATTTTCTATATCTCTGAAAGTCATGAATGTTGTGCTGAACTGAGGTACAGATATGACAAACAGGCCATTCAAACAGATCAATGATTGACAGCTGAAACATGTACAATATAATTCATGAGTCAATTAATGATATAGAATATAGTTAATGATTCAGTAGAAGGTCAAAAGTCAAAGATCAAAAATTCCCTGTAGAGCGAGTGATAGTCAACTTCACTCTTATACTCTTATACATTTAATTGTACAAAAGTATGTGGCGCGCATGTCTGCATGATCATGATTCACGTGACTGCCGACGTTTCAGCGTGCATGAAGCTGAAGTCCGGAAGAGTCTACGATACTGAAACTTTTTGAAAAATCTGTGTTTTACCTTAATTCCTGAAATACTTATCTCTTATAACCACATCTGTTTGAAAAATATTAGAGCATCATGACCATCAGGTACAGTATGTTCTGAATGAAGCATGTTCAGAGAAACGTGTCGTGCCGCTCCGGTGTTGGGCCTGGTTTATTTTGGTCTTCGAATGCTTTATTTAGACTAGCATTAACCGGGAAAACACTATTGTACACCATTAATAGATTAAACATGGATTGATTAATAAATGAGTAACGTTTATTTGCAGAGAAAGGGATTTAATGTTTGATTTAGTCATCATTAGCAATTAGCATTAGCATATGTATTCTTATCTATAGCGTCTTGAGTCTCAGTATTTATTTTATAGTAATTTGATTTAATCAGGTTTAATATAGTCATACAGTAAATTCAATGATTTAGGGAAAGATGGCAAAACATGCCCACATTTAGACCATTTACTGCTAATCAGTAACATATTTACAGACGAGCTTATAGCATAAATATGATGATGATAATGATGCAACATCCAAGATATTACTAAGAGAAATAAATGAAAACATTTTTGATGCATTTTGATAGCTTTTTTAAAACAGACTATAAATTCACTTTTAAATGACTTCAATAAATTACCCTATAGAGGATGATGAATAATGTGTTTAAAATGTATAAATTGGTATAGTAATCATTTTTTAAATGATAAAGACCTCCTGCCCCAGTTTCTGAATGGGTGCTTCTTACTCCATTAAACAAATTACATCAAAAGAAAAACTAAATTTGTTAATCTAAATCTAAATTAAATTACTGTATCCACATTTTTTTTTTTTTTTACTATTTCAGCAGTTGGTGCTTCATCTGTGTGTTTGCAGTGCTGATAGATAAAGGTGAGAACAAAAACTAACTCAATTTAAAAGACAATTTCATGCCACAGATTGTGTTTACAGTTCAGTTATCTCTCATTTCAGTGTTTCTGCAGCTCACAGGTGTTGTTGGTGGTTCTGTTGTTCTGCCGTGTTCAGCTGAACATGATCATGAACTTCAAGACACTGAAGTGTTCTGGAGACACAATAATGGCAAGATTGTGCACGATATAATTAAAGGCAGTCAAACAGAGACACAGGACTCACTGTACAAAAACATAATTGAAAGTTTCCCTGATGAGTGTCCGAGAGGAAACTTCTCCATCAAACTCAACGATCTCACTCACGCTCACGCAGGAAAATACATCTGCTACATCTCAAGCTCATCTGATTCTCAACAGAAGACTGTACAGCTGATCATCAACGGTGTGTGAAACTGGTTGATTAATGTATGATGATTTTTATATATAAAAAAAATGTAAATACAATAAATGTTTCAGCAACTATTAATGATTCAGTCTGAATGCTGCTGTATATAAATGTTAAACAGTTCTGTTGTGTTTATCATAATGTAGTAATGTTGTTTGTTCTTTGCTGTTTTGTTGCAGAATCAACTGAAAAAGGAAACAAAACCAATGATCAAGAAAAACCAAACCAAGAAGAAACGGTACCAAATGTAGTGACATCATCGTGTTTTCAACAGGTTATCATTGTATCATCTGTATTATTATCATTATTATTATAAATCGTGCTTATTGTCTGTTTAATCAGATTTTACTCGTGAGAGAAAAAAAGCTCCTTTATTCACTTCAGCCATGATTAAAGAACAAACAACAGTGTAAACAGGTCTAAAAATTTCACTTCACACGTTCTCTGAATCTTTCATTGGTTCCTTCTAGTGTAAAATAAGCTGCAGTATGAGACAGTGTTTTTTGTTTGTTTTTGGCATGTACACTGCTTTGTTTTTTATTGTATAACAGAATAATATCTTGAAAAACTGAGATCTTTAAACTTTTTTTTTATAGTTCAGTGATGGCTGAATCGGTCAGTATGTTGCTGCCTTAACATTTCTGTACCACAAGTGCTCTTTTTGGTTGTGTTTGCCAGAATAAATGTATTTTGTATTCTTTATGTATTATTTTATATTTGTTAAATTGTTGCTGCACATCATGTAAAGGGTGCAGAAAATAAAACAGATAATCACGGTGCTCAGGTTTGAGATCTGTTACACAGCTTTGCAGACTGATGTCAGAAGAGCACAACATGATGTCTTTATTTGCATCCTTGAATGAATTTGCTTCATATGCACTATTCAAGGTTGATCTACAAGGTTATATCTACAAGTTATAATACATTTGTTTATGAAATTGCATGAGCATCATGAGAGTGTGAAAAGATGCTGCCTTTTGCCTTTAAATCTTTAAAGTTTCTCAGGAACAGTCAGAGCAACTGTGAGAAACTTGTGATTCATTGTATGTGGATGATTTCAGTGTTCAAGACTCAAATTGTGCAGATGAAATAATGCATCTATTGTGTTCACATGTTCATATTTCTAAAATAAACCAATTCTTGTAGAGCATATCAGATTTATTTGATGTGCATAATCATACACAAAATGCACATTTGGATGAGATTCTTATTGAACATTCAGATGTCTCACAAACGGCTTCTTCCTTCCAGATGCTGAAGTAATTTTGAAGTCAGACTATAAATCTTAATGCCTGAAACTAAAGTCTTGAATCTACTATTTGAGATAATTTTTAGAAGTCACTGTAGTTTCTCATTTGATCTATGTAGCCTACTTTGTTCATTTGCGAGCTAGTAGTAAAACTAGTGGCACAGACTTCTGTGTGATCAGTCTCTTTGTTTGAAGGACTCTGCTGAAGCCATTGCTCATCTTAAACTTAACACATCTGAGTAGATCGAATTCATCTTATTCTACAGATTTTAGCCTGAATAACAAGTTTTGACAGAAAGCATTATAAAAGCCTCTCTTCTCCTACTCTTACTCAAGGCATCATTACATTTCTCCCAAACCCAGCATGTTTTCTTAATAACAATTACAACATTTAAGTCTAGTTTTTAGCGTGTCAAGGATGTACAGGACGCTATATGCCAGTCCATTTTGTTGGGTAGGGACATTTCATATTAAATTGGTGTTGAATGTTTAGGTTTACTCCGATTTAATTTTAGATGAGAGCTTTATTTCTTTTATTTGTTTTTAGGCCTCTAATATTTGAGTTCTGTGTGAAGTATTTGATTTTGTTAAAAGTAATTTGATTTTGGTGAAAAAAAAATGGTGTTGGTCTTTTTTTTTCTTTCCCTAGCATCAGGCTTATATATTAAAATAAAATAAACATCAACTATTTTCAATCAAAACATGACTAATGTCAGACATACGTATCATCCCATTCAATTAAGGATTTTCTAAATTTGTATTAAGTAATATGTTCAATATGTTTATGATGTAATATGTAACATCACATAGAAGTGATATTAAATATTTCGATTTTGTACTTCAAAGTCACGATATCATAGAGATGTGTAGCTGAGATTAGCCGTTATTCCAACAATTGAAGACAGAAACTTGTTTGATTTCTCTGAACTGCTTTGCCTATCTATAAATACACATTAACTCGATGTAGTAACTATCAATATGGGCACTATTTTCTCTAGCATTCTAGATACTGTTGCTCCCATCAGGTTAAAAAGGTTAAGAAACACCCTGCACCAAGATACAAGTCATACTCATGCTCTCAAGAGAACAACTCGTAACCTTCAGCTCAAGGAGATTTGTTTTGACACATTGTGTACATGCCTACAGTTGCTGCTGTGTTCGTGTTCATACGGGTTTTTACACTGGGGTTTGTTAATATATCATTTGCCTGATTTTTCTGAATTACAAAAATATCCAAAATCCACTTCTATTAAAAAAATAAAAAATAAAAAAACCTGGCTTCATCTAATGTTCAGATTTCTGTTACGGAAATGTATGCAAATATTTTATTAGATAACATTTCAGAAAACTTGTAATACAATGCTTGCTGTGTTGTTTGTATTTTTAATTTAATCAGTCAGTTGAGAAATTATAGGGTCTCAGAAGTCAAATTTGGTAGGAAAATGGCTGTGGGATCTTTTGACTCGTGGCAGTGTTTATATCTCCAGCATCCTGGAGCCGAGTGTCACCACAGTAACTCCACGCCTTAGTGATAAAACTTCAAACATCAGCTGACACGCAAACTAAATGACACGTATCTATGTATTGAGAACCAGTCTGATCACTATCAGAACAGGCTTTAGTATCATTATGTCCATGTAATACAGAA
This sequence comes from Onychostoma macrolepis, assembly GCF_012432095.1. Lineage (NCBI taxonomy): Eukaryota > Metazoa > Chordata > Actinopteri > Cypriniformes > Cyprinidae > Onychostoma > Onychostoma macrolepis. The sequence goes on from NW_026704871.1 coordinate 17,299, forward strand.
ACCCAATACAATTATATAATGCATGCAATACAAAATGCTCTGCTTTTGAATTCCAGGTATTTGTTGCATGAATAATATGTCAATCTAAAGACAAATTAACATGATAACAAAGAAAAGGAATAGATATACAACAAATGTGTACCAAAAAGATTTGATTCAACCAAGGAAACACACAAAACCACAACTACAGTATATGCCGATATGACTATAAACCAAATTTGAATGGCAAATTTATGAGGCGGCTGTATGTTTGACCCTTGTGTTTTTGCTTCTTTGCAAGCCAAATTGAGAAGTCACTGAAAGATCTGCATTCTGGTCGTAATCCAACAGGGACAATAAACTAAAGGCAAAACATGAGCGTATTAAAGACATGTTGACAGCAGGAATGTTCAGAAAACTACAGTGTTTGAATATGTGAAGAAATAACTTTATATTTGTGTGTGTGTGTGTGTGTGTGTGTGTGAGAAAACATGCACAGCAGGCTACTGTATATTTACATAAAGTATGACAGAAGACAGTAATCTTATTGAATAAATACACTAATTTTCAGTGTTCAGTGGTATAACTGTTAAATGTTAAGTGGTATAAAAAGTGTTAAATGTGTTAATGAAGTGTTTATAGTCTTACATGTCTCTTGAGTTTGGTGATTGATCTGTGAGCAGTGAGGATTGTGGGTCTAGAGAGCCTCTAGTGGTGTAGTTTGGAGTAGGTTTAGGGTGGGACAGTGATTGAAGGAGGGTGGGTTGGTTGTGCTCTCTAAACAAATGACCTCTATTTAATTTTAGTTGTTAATCCCTGTTAACATAGGCTATAAACCTCACTGTATGAGTAGATAACAAATCAAACACAAAGTAACGAAGAGCAAATGTCCTTAAAGTGATTTCATAATGCTGTTTAAAAAAGTGCCTTAAAGGGTTACTCCACCCCAAAATGAAAATTTTGTTATTAATCACTTACCCCCCATGTCGTTCCAAACCCGTAAAAGCTTCGTTCGACTACGGAATACAATTTAAGATATTTTGGATGAAAACCGGGAGGCTTGTGACTGTTCTTGGCACAATACATAATTCTGTCTTTTTCAAGACAGAATTATGTATTGTGCCAAGAAGGTTGTACTGTATGTTTGTTCACAGAGGCACAAACTGATTGGCAGCTGCCATTAGCGGAGCCTTTACCGATTACCTCCATTGATCAAAGCATTCGGCACAGTCGTCTGTGAGTGATGTCACCTCCCAAAACAAACACGCCCCCTAGTTTAGTCCCGCCCCCTCACATTGATTGACAGCTTTCAGTGTAGACATCGGAAATTCAAACACAAAAGGAATTGTGATTCCATTTGAGTTTTGGCAGGTTATATGCACGGCGTAGAAAGTGAAAATGCAGACATGGCAATTAATATGGCTACCCTGCTGAAAAAAAAAAAAAAAAAACCACAACAGAACCCTGCCCAAAACACAATAGAAAACGTAATGGATTCTATTGGTGGGATGTTAAATCCTATTGGAAAAATGCCTGAAACACTACAAGGAATTTTGTAATGTTTTAGTGGAAAAAGCGAATAGTTTATAATGGTATTTTAAATGGAAACCATTGGAATTTCTGTGATGGTTTCTAATGGGCTTCTATGGTTTTTTTTTAGCAGGGTGTTTAAATGATATAGGCTCAGAACTCCTAAGGCATGGGAAATACAGTTGCAAATAGACTTTGCTTTTTCATTTGAAATTTGGCAGTCACTGTGCGTTCACAAAAGCGAAAGTGCAAACGGTAATGCAAGATTTGCAATTGCATTTGGATTATGCCACATGAGTCCACGTATGGAAAACGTAACTGAAAATACAATTTGCAATTATATTTGAAAATAGTACAGAAACTCCTTCCAGAAGGACATGAGCGCGTTTGAAAAATAGCATTGAATTTGAAAATTGTGAAAACCTTTAAAAAGTATTGGATAAACCCAAATAAAAACAAGTCTTAGCAAGGAGGCATCTAATTTATAAATACTGAATATTTTTATTTTCACAAATAGTGAAATACAATTTAAAATAGAAAACTTATTTTAATATGCTTTAAAGTGTAATTTATTCCTGTGAAGTAAAGCTGTAACTTCTGTGCACAGCTTAGAGGGAACATTGGTCACGACTGACCATCACTGCACACCAGCCAAGAAGCAGGAATGGTGTTAACACTGGCCAGAGAAATCCATATAGCACTCTGTCATAGCCTTTAATTTCATAAGGCATTTTGATGATTTGAGTGGCAGGTCCTAAGTCAGCCATTGGAGCCGAACAAGCAGTTGGCCAAATTAAGTTTTGTAGATACTCAGCTTTAGCAAGATGTCACTTTGTTGGTGAGAATGAGACCTTAAAGCAAACGGAGCACCAGTTTAGTAGAGGGTCCCGTTAAACCAAACTAAACAGTTTGAGACTCAGCTAACAAGAGCCAGAGAAACAAGAAGCTTGAAGTTACAAGTTTATTAAAAAAAAAAAAAACAACTGAATTTACATGACCAGAGTAACTTCTCCACTAGAAACCACCATCTGTCCACTCGAGATGGTCTTGGCATGAGTGTTTCTCCCTGCAGGAGGAGTTAGTAAAAGTGTGAGGGGCATTTCAAAAACTCGTTTCATCAAGTTAAGTTACAGCCAATACTCACTCTTCCTGGTGCAGCTTTGCTCACAGGAGCCAGAAGAGGGATGACACACTTCTGTACTGCAGTGGATGAAGATCTGAGAGGGGAAAAGGAGTCAAGCCATAGAATCAATTTCAGGAATTAAGTGTAATATTGAGGGTTCAGGAAGAGCTAGAGAACATACAGTTTCCTGCAGAGGAGCCAGTGAGTCTGGATCTACAAATGTGAACATCTTCACAATAAAGCGCTTGTAGTGGGTTGGGAACTGAAGACCAGATGAGCCAGTCACTGGAACCAGTGTGGTCAGATAACGGTCATCCTGGTAAGGGCATCTGAAAGGGAAAGAGGTTAGAAAGTGTCTCCCAGCAGACCAACTGGATAAAGACTGGCATTACACTCACCCATCGATCAGAAGGTCCCACTGGGGGAGACTGAGTGGACTGGGGGTTGAAGTTGCCCAACAATGTCCCAGTATCAGGAAAATGTTGGGGTCAGTCCTCTCCATAGTGCGCACCTCAACATACACAGGCTCTCGCAGGACTTTTGTGACAGGATAATCAGCATCACTGTAGTAGGACGTGTAGGCCTCATCCCCTGAGGAACACTGGGGTTTAACCAGACTCAAGTTTGAAGGGCTTTAGAAAGACACAGGACAAGACCTTACCTTCAGCACAGCCTTTGGTGACACATTGGCCATTGGCCAGTCTGAGCTCCACCCTGAGAGGTCCAGGAGCAGCTACTGGTGGAGGTGGAGGAACTGAGTTGACCTCCACAACCAGAGCTTCAACAGAAGTTCCATAGTACCTACACTGGAAGAGAAGCCTGGACAACAGACAGTGAGCTTGTAGCATTTATCAGATTAAAAAAAAAAAAAAACTCCAAGTCATAGAGCACTTACTCAAAGTGACTGTCCCTTGTGATGGCACCAAACGGTCCAATCCCTACTTCATAGGAGGAGATCATTCGGTTCTCATACACCACATAGCCACTATCCTCCTGAGAATAGGAACAGTGTTAGCATCCAGTCCATCATAAGCAAAGCAGAATAACACCAGAAGCAGCTGCTCACCATCATGCTCGTGCCACATGCGGTCACAGGGAACTGGTATATAGCAAAGAAGGTGTGGACTCCACAGGACCGCAAGGTGGGTCATTTCCACCCAGTAGATGAACCGAATCCAGACTCAGTCGAGGCAGAGTAACGTCTCTAGACACCACTACCACAAACTGACCATCTCTAATACACTGGACAGTCACTGGAACAAAGGTACAAGAGAAGGTTAATTCTGAGAAGCGATTTAACAGCAACAGAATAAGACTAAGAACACTTACCTGCTCTCCCATAGTAGCACTGCTGTCCGTTAAAGCAGCAGTTGATAGCGTCACACTCAGCACCACTGATCCCAGGTTGTCCACATTGGATCTGCTCATAATCAGCTACAGCACATTTATCAAGGGGCTCTGCCTGCACCACTGGCTTCTGAAGCTGAAAGTGCTGAGGAAACCGCTGGTCAGTTTGTTGTTGAACTAGCTTCTGAAACCGCTGGTCGGTTTGCTGTTGCACTGGCTTCTGAAACCGCTGGTCGGTTTGCTGTTGCACTGGCTTCTGAAACCGCTGGTCGGTTTGATGTTGCACTGGCTTCTGAAACCGCTGGTCGGTTTGATGTTGCACTGGCTTCTGAAACCGCTGGTCGGTTTGCTGTTGCACTGGCTTCTGAAACTGCTGGTCAGTTTGCTGTTGAACTGGCTTCTGAAACTGCTGGTCAGTTTGCTGTTGAAATGGCTTCTGAAACCGCTGGTCAGTTTGCTGGAATATCAGAGCTGGAGGGTTTTGGGGCAGATCACTCCACTGAGGAACAGCATGACACAAAGCACAAACTGCCAAAATCTGACCCAAACACCAACTTCCAGCCATTGTTCAATAGCTAGTCATAAAGTGGAGAGACTACCCTTTGATCTTTTTGTACTCTACAGATTTCAGCTAATTAATGATAGCTCCTCCCTCTTCATTAACTGTAATGATTCCCCAGACTTGCACAAGTGGGAGTTTATATGTCATTGGTTCTCAAAGTTCAAGTCTTCTTTCTTATTTTGAACATGGATATAGACACAAACTTAAGCTGAATTCAGAAAATCTTACTAACTTTACCATTTCTGTCATATAATTAGTTATGGAAGAACTAGTATGGTAGCATGCACTCCCGATTCAGCCTTGGCCTTATCCTTTGTACTACACTGGTTGAATAGAATTGACACTTTAACAGTGGGGAATGAAACTGGGGAATGAAATGCACTATACAATTAAAG